>NW_021320022.1:189893-197478 GCF_001605985.2 Dendrobium catenatum | reverse complement strand
ATTCGAGCTGAGTGGTAAGTTCGAGTCGATGCTACGTCATTAGGTGTCCACCTAAAGAAATCCTAAAGGCGACGTCTACACTAGGCTACGAATACCTAGGTGCTAGAATTGAATCCGGGGAAATTGACCTCGACTAATTAGGTCAACAACAATAATATAGCAATTGACCGAGCAGTTTAAGAAGGACATCTTCAAGTGGAGGGACGCGGCTACATAGGCTTTTGAGCAATTAAAGAAAGAAATGAGTAGTGTACTGGTGTTAGCACTTCTTGACTTCAGTAGATCATTTATGGTGGAGAAAGCTACATCAGGATACGGACTAGGGGCAGTACTTATGTAGGATCAGTAATCGATCACCTATTTCAGTTAGGTGCTTAAAGTAGGGCAATGCTCAATTTAGTGTATGTGAGAGAATTAATGGCTATTATTTTAACCATGTGGGCTCCAAAAATTCGGCCCTGGCCTCCGCCTGCTTTACTTTTTTTTCAGGGGAGTTTTAACATATTAAGTTTCGGGGTAAATTTTGGGAAGGCAGATGGGTTTGTAGATAAGACACTACACATAGATTTCATCCTCATTTTGCGAAGACTTTATGATCTGAGTTCTGGCGCAAGCCCCTATAGCTAATTACCTCGCTCAATAACAAGAGAGAACTTTTGATTAAGGCTAGTCGTCTAGTTAATACACTGTAACCATAGATACGTCGTATCTGACATATAGTAGTAGCTTAAATATGGGGTAATTGAGAAGTTTGAAGGGTTAGAAGATTTGATATTTAAAATTAAAATTTTTACCATCTTACACTTAAAGCAGATGGTGGGAAGAATGGATGATTGACCTGATCAAGATCTCATGGTTTTGTCATCCCGGGCCATCGTGGTCCCTAGTTTACTTAGCCAAAGGTGGTAGTCGACCCAACTTGTGTTGACCCCTGCCACAAGATCCTTACCTACAAATGATCTCATTAGTAAAAGCTATGCTAAGGAGTTCATTATGCAGCGGTTTAGGAAGCCATCAAACGAGTCTTTGGACTACTTGGTACATAAACATTCCTCTTCTGTCTATAGTTGACCATGATGGTATAGGAAAGACAACTCTTGCAACATGTTTATGAAGATGAAATGACAAAGGAATTTGATCTTAAAATGTGAGTTTGTGTTGTCAACGACTATGATGTGAAAAAAAGTCATTATAGATATGTTCGAATCTCTTAAGAAGGAGAGACCTCGTTTGGAGACGCTTAAGGCACGTCAAGATAGCCTTTGGGCTGAAATCATGTCCAAAAAAGTTCTTGCTTGTGCTGGATGACATTTTTGGGAAGATGATGAGAAGCAGAATAAACGTGAATGGGAGGTCCTCGTCCCTTTGACTTATGAGAGTTTGGAAAGTAAAATTTTGGTAACAACTCGGACGAACTCAGTTGCACTGATATTTGCAGAGGTATTTAAAAAAAAAGAATAAAAAAATAATTAAATAAGTGGGCCTCGAAGAAGATCAATGTTTGCAACTCCTTGACTGTCATGTATTTGCTGATGAAGAGAATCCTAATGATTATAGAGGATTAAGATCCATTGATGGAAAGATAGTTTGAAAAAAAAAAGAGCTTCTTGGATCTCCATTGGCTGCAAAGGCCTCGACGATGCTCAAACAAAGTTCGATTGACAAACAGACAGCTCCATTGCGTCTGGAACATCTTCGACATTAGAAATATATATTTTATTTGATTAAATTGGATCGTTAGAGGTGGCGTCGCAAATTTTAAAGGGGCGATCCGTATATGATTCAAAGGCCTGTGTTACGACGAAAACGAGCCCTCGAAAAATGCTCAGACGACATCCGATTAACAAACGGACAGTGCCATGGCGTCCGGAACGTCGTCGACATTCAAAAAATATATTTTAATTGATAAATTTGGATCATCTGAGATGATGGTGAATTTTTAGGTGATGCAAATATGATATAAAGGCATGCGCTACGACGGAAATGAGGCCTCGAAATGCCCAGATGACATCCGATTGATGAACGAACAACGTCATTGCACCCGGAACATCCCTGACATTGAGAATACATATTTTATTTAATAAATTTGGATCGTCTGAAGCGTTGAAAAATTTCAAATGATGCTCAAATATAATGTAAATGTATGCGCTATGAAAGAAGCGAGGCCTCGACGATGCTCAAACGACGTTCAATCGATGAACGGACAACGTCATTGCGTCCAGAACGTCGTCGGTATTAAGAGTCTACATTTTATTTGATCAAATTGGACCATTTAAGGTAGCGTCGTAAATTTCAAAGGTGATTTAAATATGTTGCAAAGGCATGCGCTACGAAGGAAACAATACCTCGAACATGCTCGAATGATGTCCGATTGCAAAATAGACTGCTTCATTAGGTCCGGAACACCGTCAATATTATGAATACAGTGCCAATTTTTTTGAATGAAGTTTTGCACGCAAATCGAGACAACACGCACTTCGAGGGAATTAAGCCTCGTCGCCGCCCAAACGACGTCCGATGGCAAAACGGACTGCGCCATTATGACCGGAACATCATCAATACCCTAAATAAACTACTCATTTGTCTAATTTTCATGTCCAACAAATTTGACACGCTAAATGAGGTAATTACACACATTTCGAGGTGACACGCACCGAGGAATCACGCAAATCCAAATAATTCTGACGAGGTGTCGTGTTAATATCATTTCAAGTGAACAGATAATTATAATTTTATTTTATTTTGACTTGACCATTACTTTGATATATATATATATATATATATCAAAATCAAATGCATAAAGCCAATAAAAATATCAAAATCTCATTAATTTGATTACCTCGGCTGCTCTGATCCCTGCCAAATCCCCGATAATCCGCTGAAATGAAATCCTCGGACGTCTCCTCCTAGATATCTCGCAACTGGCCTGATTTGAATCAGATGGCTCGTCGTTAAAAGGAAGAAGAGAGCAAGCGTTTTTTTTTTTTTTTTATGTTCTTTTTTTTAAGCCTCGTGACCTTCCTCCCTCATCCGTTTCCTTACACACGAAGCTCGCAGCAACCCGCCTCCTCTCTACACCTTTAAAAAAAAAAAGAAGAAACAAACTCCACCAAAGGCTCCGTCCAACACCTATCCGTTCCCTGTTCTCAACCCGTCTCCAAGCTTTCCTCACCCAAGTTTTACTTCAGCACTAGGAGATTCAGTTCCTTTTATCCACGTAAAACTCCTGATCTGAAGAATCACTAGCACGTGACGGACTCCTTGCTTCAAGATAAAAAAAAAGAGGTTATCTGATCCTATAGTCAAGGTAGTACCACCAAGCAGTTGCTTTTTCTTTCATATGCATGACAAGCCGACATAAAGCCTGCTGCCATTTTCTTTAAAAAAAAAGGGGGAAATAAATGTGAAAGCATTAGGTTTTTTGGTTTTTTTTTTTTTTTTTTTTTTTTTTTTTTTTTTTTTTTTTTTTTTTTTAAACACCAAATGGCACAAATCACCTCTTCTTTCCAATAGCCTGCAACTTTTTTTTTTAGCTTCCCTTGTCTTCTTCTTGATTGCCTTAGATTGAACTTAAACGGTCAATCTTTTCATACAGAAATTTAAAGTATGGATTTTCTTTCATTAGTCGTCTTTGCTGCTAGCTAACATAATCAGTTTTCTTGTTATCAATTGATATCATTAAGTGTTATATTGTACATGCCTGTAAAAAAAAAAGAGAGAAGAGGAAAGAGGAAAGGAGATAAGATCACTACAGCAGCTTTCATTGCACTTTCTTTTGTTCTTTTCCACATGAGTCACCTATAATTCTACCTTCCTTCTCATATTTGAGCTAGTTAAAACAACCCGTGAAGATATCTAGATATTTTCCACTTTTTCACCTTTCATTTGTTCTGTCATTATTACATGTTTTGTCTTTTCTTTCTTTTGTTATTTTCTTTTATAATAATTATTATAGTTATTAATTAAATAGTACATGATAAGGATAAACTAAGTATCACTTTATAATACTTGACATAAGGAGTACAGCAAGCCTTAAACTTTTTTTTGTTATTATTATTGTTTCATGCATTAGTTGTAATTGATATTATATATATATATAGTTGTAAAAAAAGAGAGTTTCAAAAAAAAAAAGAGAGAAAAAGAGGATTTCTCAAAAAAAAAAAAAAGTGAACGAGGAGTGTTTCAAAAACAAAAAGGGAAGAAAGAAAACGAGATTTCTCGCAAACAAAAAAAATGAAAAGAGAGAAAAAAAGAATACAAAAAGAAAGATGAAAGAAGATTTCTCACAAAAAAAAAAAGCCAAAGGAACGAAACAAAAAAAAAAGGAAGAAAGAAAAGAAAAATTTTTTGTCTCGATTTTCGAACCCTTGTTTGCTCTCTTACCTCGGCATGCGTGTCGAGTCGGTGGTCTACCTATGCACGCTTTTCTTAGCATGGTGGGAGGGGCAACCGGCGCGACTCCCACGACAAGGTAGGCGAGCGATCCTCGGTTTCAAATCTCTTCTTCGGAGTTCGTAGCGCACCGGAAAACCGCCCATGCACGCTTTTCTTAGCGTGGTGGGATGGGAACCCGGTGCGACGCGTACGACGAAGGAGGGATACTCATAAGTACCCGCTTGCGGGGAAATAACTGCTTTTCTTGTAAAATATTTTCAAAAAAATAAAAATTCTTTTTTACAAACAAAATACCCATGCACGCTTTTCTTAGCGTGGTGGGGATCAAAAGAAAAAAAATACACGGCTTAACAGGCGGTTCCTCAAAAGAGGGCATTCTACAATGCACTTTATTTAGCGTAGGTCGGGAAAGGCCTAAGTTTTCCATAGTTTCCCCCTAAACGGGGAGACACGCCGGGAGGTCTGCCGAAATTTTGGGTGAACATAAATGCTATATTTGGACTTAAGTGAACTCAAACTCAATCATTATTTTGAAAATTTGGACATTAATTTTGCATTTCAAGGACTACAGGGGACTCGAATGAGGGGAAGAGCTCATCTTAAGCTGAATTGAACTTGAACTCAGATTGGACTTGGAACTCGGACTTGCATTGGACTTGGACTTGAATTCGGACTTGACACTTGGACTTGGACTTGAATTCGGACTGAAGCTTGGACAAATAGCAAAATGACATAAAATTTAAGTGGTTAATTTGAACTTAAATTTAACTCCAATGAATTTGGACTTGATTTGGACAATTAATTGCTAAGTGCAAATATGAGTGATTAATTAAAAGATTTAATTCAAAGCTTGATTCAAGCTTGATCAAAATGAGCTTGAATTTGAACATGACACTTAAGACCTATGAACTTGTTTGAACCAAGTGAGAAGCAAACTTTGATATTGAGCTTGAACTCAAGTTGAAACACATAAGATTGTGAAGAATCATAATGATCTAATTTGAAGAGTAATAATAAAAAACTAAGCTCAAGATATCATGTATGAACAATACTTAGTCCATTATGTTATTCAAATGAATATCAAATGGATAAGTAAGAGATTGATCATGTATTCAATTTAGCATGTTTATGAATGATTCAAACATCTACCCAATATGTATATGGATGATTGGAGTAATTTTAATGATTGCAAGAGCATGAATGCAATGAATATACCTACAATCAATAGCATGAGATTTCCCACATAAGTGTTGAAATCCTTCATGATTAAATGAGGAAGGAATATCAAAAACAAATGGTGAATGTCGAATTCATTAGGTTATTGTGAAATCGCCTTTGAAAAACAAAGAAACTTGCATATTCAATTTGTTGCAAGTGATAAAGAGATGGTGGAAAGGTAAAATAACATCTAGTTGCGGGGGGAAAGGGTTTTTTAACGAACATCCTACACATTCATGAAGAAAATATAAAGCCATGCGATGAATGTATATAATAGATGTGATGAGTTCTCTACAAACATTGATAGTAGATGCGTACACATTCACTTATCGCCCAACGAATAACAAATTCCTTGCAAATAATGAAATCTTTTAAATACTACTCAATGTATGATATCTTCATGATCGACAACATATTTGGTGGAGAGAAAATATGCAAATCCCTGTCAGGGCTACTGTAGGAATTGTTACACATCCCAAAGTATTTGCCACATAAGAAAATGCAAAATAACACGGACAATTTCAGGTTCCTGTGATTGTGTAAGGAATTTCTTTGTTTGGTATACTAACTATCTCTCAAGAAGATACGAAAGAGTTGCAACAAATGATGATATGCATAAGTCTCCTGCAAGAGAATTCATACTAATCATATGAAAGATATAAAAGGTTATAACAATTTGAGCTTTCAAGAATACTGATTGAAAGACTCATCGAAACCAGATTATTCTCCACACATGCACCTTAATTTGTGTATGCACATAGGTACACATAAGGGGATATATAAAACCCCGCATGGGCTCCGGTGAGCGTATATTGGTACACACGTGACGTCCAGGGATGCTGCGCGGGTCAACAATGAATTCATGTTCGAACCCGATCCTCTTATACGGATCAATAGGAGTCGACAGGATTCGAACAATTGAACAAATATAACGGTTACGGCGACCGGTATATTTATCTTAATACATTCATATTAAGGCCTTCAAAGACCTATAACAATGAGAATTCACTATAGGGCATAAAGCTACGAAATCTGATCCTCTATCGATAATGATAGAGTTGACAAGATTCAATCTACAAAAAAAATGACCCCAAACACCCGATGATGGCCGTTGTTGAATGCAGATCTCAACCGGAGGGGTTCCCAAATATTTTTCAAATGCCTCCCAAAAGTCCACTCGAATTCTAAACCCAGAAAATCCAAAATTCCAAATATTTAAAACTGAATAAATCATCAATAACGCTTAAAGCAAAATCCATCCACCTCCGTAACAGTCTGCCGGGTGGACAAATTCAAAATAATCTGGCTCACAAGAGCCAAAACTTAGTCGAAAATATCACTATGATCCATTCTCAAACAATCTCTTGCCAATTAAGGGCGTGTAGGTCCTCTAACCGCAATTTCGCCGCCAATGGCACTGCAGGTAACGGTTGACCGGGCCCCTTGAACCGAGTGGTTTTGCCGCCAAATGGCACCACAGATAGCGGTTATGGCCAGAGCCAATACGCTCCTTAATGGCGTTAAATCTTGAGATATGAATCAAATTGGTATATGGTCGATAGGGCAAAAACCCTCTGTCAGCTAAGGTGGATTCAAATTTGTTCCCTTAGACAAACTTAAAACCCCGTCTATAAGCGTCCCTGGACGAAGACAACCGATGGCTGCCGACAAGGATCCTTCTGTCAGTTGTGGTCGACTACCTCCTCGAGCTTAAGTAGACCCGGGACCACGATGGCCAGGATGACGAGGAACTCATGGGATTCTTTGATCAGGTCCATCATCCATGTCCCCCACCATCAGCTTTAAGTGCAGGATGGTAAAATTTATCTTAAAATATCAACTCATCCAATATTCCCAATCCAAATCCAATTCTCAAATACCTTAAATCAAAATCCAATTTCCAATCCAATTTCTATCTACAGTATCCTAACCATACTGCCTGCGTACTATTATCTCTCTCAACACAACAACG
>NW_021320022.1:168463-189793 GCF_001605985.2 Dendrobium catenatum | reverse complement strand
GATAAACGGTTACGACGACCCGGGGCCCTCTGAACCGCGTGGTTTCGCCGCCAAATGGCACCACGATATCTCGGTTATGGCCAGAGCCAATACGCTCCTTAATGGCGTTAAATCCTTGAGATATGAATCAATAGGATATGATCGATAGGGTACAAAGCCCTTTGTAAGCTAAGGTGGATTTAAATTTGTCCCCTTAGACAAACATCAACCCCGGTCTACAAGGTTCCCTTGGACGAAGCAACCCATGGCTGCCGACAAGGATCCTTCTGTCAGGTTGGGTCGACTACCTCCTCTGACTAAGTAGACCAGGGACCATGATGGCCCGGGATGACGGAACCATGGGATCTTGATCGGGTCCATCATCCATTCCCCCACCATCAGCTTTAAGTGCAGGATGGTAAAATTTATACTTTAAATATCAAACTCTCCAAATTCCCAAATCCAAATCCAGTTCTCAAATACCTAAATCAAAATCCAATTTCCAAATCCAATTTCTACCAGTATCCTAAACCATATGCTGCTACTATATGCCAGATGCACGTATTTCTATACGTATCTGATTGACGACTAGCCTTAATCGAAAGTTCTCTCTCATGATCGGGAGGGGTAATTAACTATAGGGGCTTGCGCCTATAGGAAACCAGAACTCAGATCATAAAGTCCTCACAAAATGAGGGCGAAATCTCTGGGTAGTGTCTTATCTACAAACCCATCTGCCTTCCAAAATTTACCTCGGAACTTAGTTTGTTAAAACTCTCTCGCCGAATAAGAAAAGCGAGTGGAGGCCGAGGCCGAATTTTCGGAGCCCACAACTTGATAAAAGGATCCTTATCGACAGCCATGGGTTGCTTCGTCTAAGGGGACCTTATAGACCTAGGGTGAATGTTTATCAAATGGGATAAATTTGAATACACCTTAACTACCAGAGGGCTTTGTACCCTATCAATAATATCCTATTGATTCATATCTCAAGGATTTAATGACACTAATGAATGTATTGGCTCTGGCCATTGTGGGTCTCCAAAAGGATTTTGCTTATGGGGTTCGAATACAAAGGGTATGACCGCACTATCCCGTAGGATAAAATGATCATAGGCCATTACGCTCGACACAAGTAGGCCAATAGAATAGCAGATAGAGTCATACATATGATTATCCATGGAGGATAACGGCTTTCTCCTACACACCTCGATGGATAATAATATGTATAACTCAAACTATCATGAGATTTCACCATTCGATACATCATCTCGAATGAGGTTTATTTGATGTGGGGATCAGTCTCCCATCGGCGTAAGCCTCCATGGTTAATTACATCCTAAGCCTTGACCTAAGAAAACTCTCGATTAAAGACGATGTATTATTATCTTCTTAATTTAGTGCACAGAGAAAATTCCTAAGTTTTGTTTTCTGAGAAAATAAACTATTCTCTTTATCCTTAATGATGATTAACCTTTTTAAATGAATAAATATATGATTAAAACCTTGAGTTTTATTCATTTAAAAGATCAAAGATAGAATTCATTATCCTAGGAGAAATGATAGGTTCAAAATCCATCATAAGTGAAAAGAGACACTGAGAGGTATACAATTTAGGCTTATGCTTGTCTGGAGTGAGCTGTCAGCTAACATCCTAAACACAATCAATCAGCCTAGATGTATATAAGATAAGAAAGCTCTATCCTAAGGAATTAAGGATTCGTAGTTCAGAAGTTTAAATCAGGGACTCTGTAATATGCAAATGAATATATCTAATGTTGTATATAATGCATGCATGAATGTAGTGCAAACATATATAATTTAAAAGCTTAATGTGTCCCAACGAAAAAGAAATTATGCATGTCATGACATCTAGAGTATAGAAAATAATTAAACACACCAAGGATATCCTCCATGAAAGATACCTGCATCACACCATAATAGAAAACCATCATAATGGTGCCCACTTCATATGGGAAAATAGAGATGCACATAGCACAAGTAGGTGGCATATACTACAGGCATAAAATGACCCTAATGGTCTATAGGGCTCACAGAAGGCAGGGGTATCATACCCAAAGTTAAAAAAAGGGAACATCCTAGTGGTGCCCACTTCGTGTGAAAAGAAAAAATAATAATACATATATCACAAGTAGGTGGGCCTACATTACAGGCCTAAGGCGACCATAAGAAACTCTAGGGCTCATAGAAGGGGGCAAGCCTTGGCCTATAGGGCCAAAGCTTTATTAGTGCACTAGCTTATGACTAGCTACCTAAATATGCTAGAATATATATTAGACTAAAAGAAATTAACAAAGTGTGTGTGATGTGTAATAATTTTGATATATAACAAAGTGTATGTGATGTGTAACAATTTTGATATATAATTAGAAGTCTTTTTACAAGTTGTAGGGATTATACCTGATCGTGGCATGTCCACTCATAAGCTCCTAAGCAAATGATCCAATTGATTTGCCTATATGGGACGCATTGTACCAGTAAATAATAAGATAAGAACAAACATAGAGTGAGTATAGAGACTATTCAGAAAAAAAATGTAGGTAAATAAAAATATAAATAACAGAAAATTTAATATTAGCATTTATAAAACATATGCACGTTATTGCTAGAATACAAAATAATATGAGAATTCTCTAATTTGGGTAGAGAAATTGACATTGAATAACAAAACAAAATATAGGCCTAACCTAGAACTAGAAGTCGTATTCTAATAAACAAGTAGGTGTATGTAGTAAGCGGGTAATTTTGGGCATGTCCTATATATGATGATTTAATTGTAGTTGCTTGTGTTTGATTTGTTGAAGATTAAGAGAGGGATTTTATTTTAAGTTTAAGTATTAAATTTTAAGATTGATTTTAAGAGTTTTGTTTTAGTGTTTAGTTGATTATCACCTTTATTACTCACCGAGATTATGAGATTTATTTCACCCTCCTTGGGGCTAACTTAATAGCCTCATAGGCATGGGTTACCCAGTGGTAACCAATTTTGTTGAATTAGTTAAGTTGGTTGAAAATTAAAAAGAAAGGTGAATTAAATGTTTTATTAATAAAGAGGTTTATTTATTGATTTTAAAAGATTAGCTTGAGGTTTGAGCTTTAGAAGTCTTTTATCTTAATGAGTTTTAATTTTGGTTTACTCTCCTAATTTAGTCTACATCTTTTAAATTTTAAGTTGGTTAGAGGTTGATTAATAAATTGGTTAAATTTTATTTATATTTTGTATTTTTAGTGGTTATACTCATTAATTATAGTTTTAGCAAAAATTAAGTATTTTAATGCATTTTTAAGGGTTAAATTAAGGTTGATTCGTTGGTTGATTATTAGTGAGTTAAGGTACACAAAACCTAGGAAGATGTGTCACTAAGTTTGTGTTTTAATATCTCTATCCTATATGGAGCATGCATCCTAAGTCTATGTTATCTAAGGCTCGGTCCTTAATTTTTGTCCTCAGATGTCACTAGTGTTATAGGGGACAAAATAAAGTTCATTTCGAACACTTTGGACATTCGTACATATATCAATGGGTTTAGGAATCCATAAATAAAATATGATAATAAGTAGAAAATTAGTAGAGGGAAGAGAGGTAAAGAGAAATGCGACAAAATGCTAAAAGAAAGGAAAGAAAACTAATAAAAAAATGTAACCATCTTACTATTGGGCATGCCTCTTCAAGGTCAAACATGCCTCTAAAACGCCCTTCACTCCAATTCAAATATGAATAGAAGAAAAGCGGTTTTGATGCTATTTGATATTCCCACGCTCCAAAAACAAGCACTCGAAATACCCGACTCAATTACCAACACTATTCCCCAAATAAAACTCAAAGTAGTGAGGGGCAAACAAGCTCCCAAAACTAAAACCTAAACAAACTTTTCACTCCACATTTATCCAAACTCAACTTTAGAAGCAAACACAAATAAAAGAAAGACAACTCACATAAGAAGCATCATCTCATTTTAAAAAGACTTAAAGAGCTCTTCAACACAAATCCATTCATAAAACTCTAAATCCCAAAATAACTTGTAAAACCTTTCAAATGAAACGACACATAAAAATCCCCTATTTTTAATAAGAAATCAACCAAAGCTCTTTCCAACACAAAATAAACAAGTGCTTTTATATTTGGCAAGGGATAAATTCATTAAAACTTTCCAACAAGAAAGTTCAATAAAGCTTCTTGTCGCAAAGCATTCACAAAGCTCTTACAATGAATAAAATATCATGAAATTCTCTATCACAAAAGAAACCATAAAACC
Source organism: Dendrobium catenatum (assembly GCF_001605985.2). Taxonomy (NCBI): domain Eukaryota; kingdom Viridiplantae; phylum Streptophyta; class Magnoliopsida; order Asparagales; family Orchidaceae; genus Dendrobium; species Dendrobium catenatum. The sequence continues at coordinate 185,537 of NW_021320022.1, read as the reverse complement.
TTCTAACGAGAGAAAATACAAGAAGCTTGACTATCTAACATAAAACAAATCATAGCATCTTACCAACATAGGACCAATCCAAGCTCTTTCAAACATAAAATAAACCAAAACTCTTTTCAACATAAAACAAATCATAAGTCTTACAAACGTAAAACAAGCCATCAATCTCTTGAACATGAGGCAACTCATAAAACTTTTCCTGCATCAAGTAACTTGCAACCCTTTCCAACATCCATATGCTTCCAACATTCATAAAACACTTCGGGATAACTACCCTTTTATTCTTTTTTTTTTTTAAGGCAAAAAAAAAACTCATAATCACATGAAAGCCATAAATAAAAGCACATCCTAAATCACTTCTCATACTTCTACCAAAATTTTCATAATAAAATCAGACACATTCAAAGATAAGAGTCAAAGTTATATTTCACTAAATCAAGTAATAAACAATCAACTTATGTGATTTTGAAACTTGTCTAAAATATAATCATAAGAGGAGAGTTTGATGCAGATTCATTATCCAAAAGTCCAAAAGAAAACCACTTGCATAGTCACTCAACTTTAAATGAGAGGATAAGAGCATAACTTTAAAGCATGAAATGTATAAAAATTTTCAAATCATAATCACCAATGTAACTTTTCACATAAAGCTCAAAGAGAAAGAGAGGATCGAGATTTAAAATAAGCACAAAGGTGTCTCAAAGTCTACCAACTCTTTGTGACTAAGTATGCTTTCAACAATATAAATACCATCACTTTGAATCTATGAAACATATGGTTGCTCCCCAACGAATTTCCCAACTCCATCATTACATGTCACTAAGAGTCTAAACAAAGCTTTTAATGCCAACTTGTAAGCTCACTTTTGTATCAAATCTACCATACTTTGTCAAAGATTTATAATTAATAATGCATTTATGTCTCATGGCAACTCATCAAGCCTTCTTCAATAACTAAGAAATATCTATTTCAAATCAACGAGTATGGATAATGTCCGAGGAATAAAAAAATTTTGTAAGTATAAAGAAATATCAACCATGTTGAAATCCATAGAGAATAAAGTCAAAAGAAATAGTCCATTGAGTATAAGGGATCTATTATGATGTTTATGTCGAATGGGAGATTGAAAGAAATCAATGGTTCACAAACTATTTTCCAAAAATTCATGAAATTTTGTAATACATCACAACGTCATAAAGCTCTCCAATCACAAAGCAAACTTTGAAACCTTCTAATACAAAAGCTTTTCCAACTTAAAAAGTCACTTTTAAAGTTTTTTCTCACATAAAGCAAATTTTGGAGTTCTTCCAACAAAAAAAAACCAAATATACTCTATTTGCAAAGGTTTAAGGCATGAGTATATACAGTATATTTCAATCATTATTTTTTCCAATACAAGAGGATGTATGCTCTTGTAAATTCCTTCCTTTTTAAGCCATATGTTATTTCATGGAACAAGTAGAATACAAACTTGTTTCGATATTCTCACGAGCCAATTGATCGAATGATTTTGAACATGCATTGCCATGAAAGTTTCTCCAAATGTCTCATTCGACACTAGTATCAAATACAATTCATGAGAAAGACTCAATCATCTATATACAAATGGTTTTATGGAAAGCTTGCATACCCATACTACAACAATCCATTAACAAGAGGGTTATGATTCATTTACCACATCCTTTGGACTTACTAACACAATAATAAATGAAATACATTAAGAAACCACTCCACATATGCTTCATTAATTACATTTCAATGAAGTTTTCATGGTCACATGTAGAAACGATCTATGGTCACTCGTTTCTAAAATGTCTTTTGTTGTCATAAGAAAACAAAATCCTACCAAGGTGTGATTAAGCTCTACCAAAAACCCAATCCTTAATATAATGTAAGGCATGAATTATAACAAGAGAATAAGCCAACTATCAGTCATCCTTGACATAGATACCTATCCTTAACCCCACATTCTTTAGAAAAACAAAGAAGGGAAATGATGTAAAAAAAGGAAAATCTCTTTTTTTATGCATCTAAATGTATTCACCAAGCATTTGATTAAGAAACTCATATGAAAACTTACATTTTATAGATCACTATAATCCAAGCATCACAAATTCCCCTTGTTTTTACATAATCACATAACTTGCAACAAGATTAAAGGGGATAACAAGCTCAAATATGACTTGTAGACATCATATATTATTAAAGCATGAAGGTGTATGGGAAGCCCCTCCAATCTAATCAAGAATCTCTCAAATATATACACACACTATTCAAGGAACATTGAGACAAGAACATGCTCTATATGACAACAAAAAGTGAACAAAATTGCATTGAAGAGCAAATATGCTTCATTCACCAAATCTGCCTCGATTCAACTTTAATAAAAACTAAACTTGCTAACTCAAGGTAAAACACAGATAAACTAAACCCATTCAAAATTTTATCATGAGAAGAACTTAAAATCCCAAAATTCGGAAAGAGAAAGAAACCTTAATCTTAGCAAATATTACTTCATTAACCTCTAAGATGTATATAAGAAATGCAACTTTAGCCAAAAATATTCTTTTTTCTTTATTCTTTTTAATACCATGCATATAGGGTGAAAGAAAATCCATAAAGCCCGGCTCAACACTTGATCATTTTTTTAAAATGATAGAAAAGAAAAAAAAAACTATTTCACCATCAGTATTTTCACAAAAAAAAGGAAGGAAAGGAGAAAGGGGAGGGAATAGAGAAGAAGTTAAAGTATAAGAAGAAGTGGAAGGAGAAGAATGAAAGAAAGAAGATGAAGAAGAAGGAAATGAAGAAGAAGAATAAGGAGAAGAATAGGAAGGAGAAAAATTTACCTGCTTGAAAGAGGAGGCCGGCAACTATAGCAGGTCAGAAGAGAGCCGAGTTCGATTCTAGCGTGCGAGGAGCGACGACTCCTAGCGTGTGAATGGAAAGGAGGTTAGGGAATCAGCCCTTGTCCGATCCAAAGGAGACGAAGAGAGGGAGAAAAAAAAAGGCGGAAGCCTTCCTAGCTTGTGCGAATGCAGAGGGAGACTAAGGGAGGCTTTGGGTCATCGCAGGGAGGAGGCCGAGAGGAAGAGAAGGAGTGCTTGGGTTTTCCACCTAGCTTATGAATGGGGAGCCAGCAAGAGAGAGGGAGAGGGTGCCAATCCTTGTCTAGTGCAGGCCAAACCAGGGAAAATTAGTTGGGAATCAGGGAAACTAAAGAGTTCTCCCAGAAGAGTTGTGAGAGCCTACAAGATAATCCCCTGCTTCGCCATCTTGATCCTGCCCTTACACAAAAACCAGAACTCTACAGCACTCGGTACCAAAAGGAAAGCCAGAACCAGCCACAAAATAGAAGATCACATGACTAGGACAGCGACAATGGAAAATCATGATTTGGGAGAGGTTGGGACCATTGATCTAACTACCTGATATGGGTTTGAATTTAAAATGGGTTTGGAAAGTGCATTAGGCTCTAATTGGTTTCGGATAAACCCATTGGGCTGAAATCAGGTTCAAATCGGACATAACTCGACTCGGGTTTATTTGGGCTCGAAGGCCAAATTAATTCAATAAAAATAAAACTCAAATCGAGCTAATTTAGATTGAATCGAGCTCGATGATCAACTTGATCAAACATGCTCGAGGGCAAATCAAGATAAAAATGAGGTCAACAACTATAATCGATATTTCGTGGTGCCATTTGGCAGCAAAACTACTCGGTTCAGAGGGTTCAGGTCATAACTATTTATTCTGCGGTGTTATTTAACTACAAAATTGCCAATTAGAGGACATGTACAATATCATTATTGGCAGGAGATTATTTGAGAATTAATCCTAGTGATATTTTTGACTAGGCATTAATTCTATATGAGTTGAAGTTATATTTGAATTTGTCCACCTCGACAAAACTATTGTGGAGAGTGAATGAATTTTCTTTTAAGTGGTATGATGTATTATTTTAATTTTAAATATCTTGGAGTTTTTGGATTTTCTCTTGGAGTTTGGATTTTTGGGACATTTGGGATGACATTTTGAAATATTTTAGAATTAAACCTTCCGGTTGAGATCTACATTCAACATGACCATCATTAGGATGACTTTAAAGTCACTTATATTTTTATATGATTTTGAATTTTGTGAAAATTTGGAAGTAATTGAAATTGTTTGTAAACCCTTCTAGTTTAGATAAACATTCAACACGACCATCATCGGGGCATATTGGGGTCATTTCCATTTGTAGATTAAACCTAATCGACTTAGCTGAGATGTTGATCAAGGATCGGGTTTCTCATGGGCTTTATAGTTTTGTAAATGAATTTCTTTTATTATAGAACTTGAAGGTCTAATATGAATGTTTAAAAAAATATCCCGGTCTGCCTCATAATCGAATATTTATTTAATAGTTCGAGCCATACTGACTCATATCAATACACATAGGAGGATCAGGCTCGAATTTGGATTTATTTATTTACCTGCGCAGCATCCCTAGATGTCACGGCCCATGCAGGTGTTTGAGGGTATTTTATAAATATTTGTTGAACCTTGACGACTCTCATTTACCTACTTAGGTGATCAGGTTTAGATTTATTGACCCGTGCAATATCTCAAGATGTCACGTATATGAATACATCATGCTCGCCAGGGCCTATACGAGTCACAATTGTATTACCCCTTTAGTGTACATATGTGCATACATATTATAGTGCATGTGCGATGGTACTTTAAAATATTTATGTCTTATATCCGCTTACATAGATGTTGTGGATCCGATGGCATGGTGTTGTACTGGTAATCTTCCTATTTTATACATGTGGACTATTCTGCACTATTTGTTTCTTTCTACAGATGGATTATAGTGCACTAACGAATCTTGATCCTTCCATGCCTAGTAAGTACTGATATTTACTATAGTTCCCTTGCATTCTTCTCGTAGATGGCATGTTAAGTACAGAAGCTCGTAGAAACTTGTATTTATCACATTTTTTATGAATTTTGCTACGATTTTGGTTCTTACAATACATCCACTACTGCAGCAGATAGATGTATTCATCTATAAATTGAAATTGACTACAAGATACTGCATTTATTGAAGTCTTTCTACATCTATCCATAGGTGGCATGTTATGTGTGTGTATATATATATATATATAATTATTTTTTTTTCATAGAGAGATTGTATATATTGCAGATCTTTTATCATAACCTCAAAAGGTCTTTACATCGTGGCTTTATAGTCAAGTCAAATATCTCACAACTCTCTTGCTCTTTACTTGCAAGCTTTGATGCACTTGATTGTATACCAAGATTAACTACACAGTAGTACATTTATCATACATCTTTTGTGTATGTTGTATGTACCCTTTGAGATGTATTTAATTGCATGAGGTTCCTTTGAATGCAATCCTTTTAAGAAAATTATGTTAAATTCCAGGTCCTCCATGTTCAAGTTGCAAGCATTCTATGTCATATGAAAATGTCCTAGATTGTGCATGATAGATTTGTGTAATGACATTTCCCTTTTAATTGAAATGACGATCCCTTGATGTCTTGTTGAAATCTTGTGCTATAACTCATAGATGGATCACCATATCCCTTACAATACCTCTCGATTATTGCTTAGGGATGTATTATGTCCACCATTGCAAGTGGATTATTATGATCCAAAGGAACCCATCATATTGTAGCTTTATGATCAAGCCATATTCCCCACGATCTTTTTTATTTAGAAGTCGAATTATACTTGAAAAATGGATTGCAACATGTAGTTCAAATCAAGTTCTTGCTTGGATCCAGATTGTTTAATTCATCTTCAATTAGTGTTCAAATCAAGTCAAAGTTCTTCTCTTGTGATCTTGTTCAATTCATTTAATGTTCAAATTGAGTCCAAATTTAAGTCAAATATGTTCAATCAAGTTCAATAAAGTCCTTTATGATTACCAAACTCTCACATATCTTCAGTAAAAATTTTGACAACCTCCTGACGTCTCCCCTATTTAGGGGAAAACTAAGAGGCAACATTCCCCTCCACCCTACATGAGCACTTCAGATAGATGTCCATAGACACCGCGACTGCATTTATCTTCAATCCCTAAGATGCTACATGAGCACTTAGGGGTCTTGGGCATCTGTTAAAAAGATAACAGGGATTTCCTCATGTATGGTTATTTAATTTTATCCCCCTCATGCTATATGAGCGATCCGGGGATTACCTACCTTTTTGCAAGTGTTAGACTGGTTTTCCTCCCTACTATGCTATATGAGTACGTAAGGGGTTTGCTGGCTCATCGCAAATCTCGAGAGCGTGATTTTTAAGTTAGGAAAATGTATACCTTTACACCCATTGGCAGTGGTGACGACGGTGAAGTGCAAAACTAGTCAAAACTCCTCTCTTTCTTTTTTTTATTTCTCCATTTTTTAAAAATTTTCTTTTCTCTTCTTTTTTCTCTTTTGCTCTTTTTTTTTTTTGCTCTCTTTTTTTTTAAACACTTCTTTTTTTATAAATAATAATAATAATACTAATACTAATAATAATGATAACCATCATTATCATTAAAATTAATAATCACTACAAAAAATAATGGCTATTAGGGCACCTTAAAGTGTCATAACATGTATCTATAAGGGCACATTATATATTGGGGCATCAAATAATGGTGTCACATAGGTGGCCGTTGGTATAGGGTTCAAGGCATTTTTGTGTGCCCTAAAAACATACCTTTCTTGACAAATAATTTTTGATGGCATAGTCTCTTTAATGACACCTATACGGTGCCCTAATAGACAACCTTTCCTAACACCTTCATATGATGGAATTTGTGAATAAATATAAAAAATATTAAGTGCCATAATAGGTTAGCTTTCCTAACACATTTATTTGATGGAACATGTTTAATAATAAGGCACATTTAAGTTGCCCTAAGATATATGATTTCCCAACACTTAAATTTAATGAAATTTTTTTTAATAAAATGACATTATTATGTGCCTCAATATATGCTATATGTAATATATATTACATTCAATTATCAATTATATATGCTAACTCATAAAATTTCAATTGCAAATAATTAATCTCCAATCAAATTTCTAAAAATCTCAAGTACATATGAGAGCTTACATAAGATATTTTTCTTCAAATAAAAAATTTATTTCAAAATTTTAAAATTACAAGAATTTTCCACCTTAAACATAACAGAAGTTCTATTACAATCTTCATATCTATACATAATCAATCTATTACAATAAATGCCTTCACAAAATAATACACAAAAATCCAAAAAAAAGCTCTTATCATGAGGGCAATTTCTTCACACAATATCAGCCAAGTATTGGGAGCTCTACTTCCAGACTTCAATGGCATCCACTTCAGCCTACATGTGAAAAAACAATTTGGAATATGAAATCATGAAATCATGAATATGAGTAAGTTGATTGCTTATATCTTATTAATGCTGGACATTTGCAAGAGAAATGTCAATTAAGCCACCAGTACATATACTTAAAAATTTCAACAACAATCAAATTTGGTAAACTTAAAGATAAAAGAAAGCTTACTCTTGTATGAAAATACATCTTAATTTATGAAAGATGCAAAAAAGAGAAGAAGCAAAAAAAGTCAATCAATGGCTAACAACATTCCAAAGTGGACTAAAATCTATAACTGTCCAGAGTTTGCTTGTCAATGAAGCCAAATCTAAATCACCTTAAGGTCATTATATTGTAAGGTAAAATAATCTTCAAAATGATAGCTGGCTTATCAAAAAGGTCTACTCCAATCTTATGAGAGTGAGCAGTTTCACATGGGATTCAAAATTAACCCAAAAAACTAATTTCAAATAAATGAATTATCATCAAAGCCACCAACAGTAGTTGACAGTAAATTCAAGCGCTATCATATTCAGGTAATGGAAGAGCTACTTAATAGTAACATATCACAAAATACAACAAGAACATAACTTAAAAAATGTTAAACTGTTCATATTTTCTTTTTCAGTTGAACTATGATCGTATGAAAGCAAATCAAGTTAACAATTTCGAGTTTTGGATGGAACTTGCCAAAAATGGAGTGAGGCGAGGATCTGTGTGCCATGGTAGACCACTTCTGGCACCCAAAGCTCTGCAACCAGCAGCAGTCTGAAATACACAGCAACCGAACAATGGAGAAACTGAAATCTAGATGTTGATAAGTAGTGAGAACTGATAAAATGATGCAAGAGAGAAGAAATAGGAGGAAAAGAAAGCTGACTGAAAGAGAGGGGCAAAGTACTCATACCACAAGCATTTAATTTAGTTTTCATTTCAATCAACGCATCCCCTAAAACATGAGAAAAATGCTGTTAGTTCTCATACCCGGCTATGGCAAGCCCATACATGGAAAAAGGAAAGGCCAGTAATTATTATTCAGATTATAACAAATTCAATTCAGAGAATAAGTTTTAATAGTATGCCATAAATCTAAAGGAACAATATAACTAATTATTGATCACAACCATATATTTAAACGAAGTAACGAGATTAAAATTATGGACAGTTCACAGAAAGGAGAATAAAAGAAAGCTAAAATTAATCAAAAAGCCATCATTTTTTTTGCGACCAAACAATCTGAAAGATTTGGTTGGATATTAAATCCTACTCAAATAAAGATTTATCAAATTCTGCTTTTCAGGAATCCTAAATTCAACCAAACCAACATTTACTATAAAATTCAAGCAGACCATCAAAATTTCTACTGCATCAGACGTCTACTAAGAGGGAAGGATAGCTTAATTTAAGAATATTCAAAGCCAAGGTTCTATCAATTTCATTCAAATAAAAGCTCATAAACATTCAAAAGCAAATAATAAAACATAAGTAAAGCAAATAATAAAATATAAGTAAATTGACTCTAATAGAATTCGCCTTTAAAACATTGATGAGTATTTCCATGAATCACACTGAGACTATAGTATATCAATGTACCAATAGTCACAAAGACAACTGAGGGAGAATCTATGGACATTGCTTCTGCAACAGTTAAAATAATCTCGTCCCCACATGTTCAAGTTGTGGCTCAAGTAACTTGGCTTTAACAATCTCAGTGTCAATTCCAATTCCTTTGACAACATATAAATCACAACCTAGCCCCTGCCATGCACAGATATAGAAAGAAAATCTTTATACATAGTGATAAATTTATCCAATTTTAGTATGTGGTATGCAGCTCTCACAATACAAAATAAACCTTTATATCTTCCAACTGAAGTTGGAATTCCATATCCTCACAAAAACCACTAACACGGTCACCGAGTGTTCCCTTCAGTGGAACATGAATAAGACGATGCTTACTACTCTCAGCCTCCAAAGATTTGGGAATTAGCTGCCATGAAAATCCTAAGCGTACCAATGATGAGAACATGTTTTCTGCAGGAATTCAAAAAAAAATGAAATTAGAACACATTAGAAGTTTTTAACACGTTACAAGATACGATCAATAAATTAAAATTTTTAACACATAATTTTCTTATTTTATCACATAATTTAAATGGATCTCAAATATTTCTTACTGTATCAAATAATTTAATAGTCATATTCTTTTATTTTTTTCATTGCTAACTCAAATATCAGAATGATTCAAAAGAATACATGCATATTAAGGAAAATATATTGAACTAGAAATAGCATGCGTCAAAATAGTAAGGATTTTCTCATAACTTTGTCAATTGCAAAAGAAGTTAATCATGAGTCAGTGTACTTCCAAACAAGTAATTAGCATCATATACAGAAGGCCTAAGTAAGAATAACATGAAAATATTGAAAGGGCCACAAATTTCAACCAAATGAAAAGTACCTTGAGCTTTTCCTTGGATCTTTTGATTTCTATGTTCTGGGGACAGAGATTCATCAACTTCCACAGATGCTACAGTTGCTAATGTCAACTGTCCCACATAGTCATCAAAGAACTCACTTCCAAATATCATTCCAAACACTGCAGCAAAGGTCCATCATATTTTCCCTGAAATTTGAACACAGGAAAGCAAGTAATGTCTATACCAAGAGTGATGTTGACAACCATTTCTAGTTTGTCACATAGAAGCTTTTCCTCCTTCAATAACCAACAGTTGATAATTATGTAAATAACAATGTAAGTGTACATTTTATTTACCAATGCTAAATAGATTTTCATATAATTCCATTACGAAAAAAATCCATATAGGCTTCTGCACTAACTGAGGAAGACCATCCTTTCCATATTTGTCATAAGCAGCACGCTTAGTAAGATCACTAAGGAGCACGCTTAGCAACCTTCATCATTAAATTGCTGCAATCTAACAGCCTCCATTTACTGTCCGTTCACTTTCCATTTTTGCAAATTGATACCCTTCATCTGTTGTCCGTTTCACAGAAATCTTTACAAGATTTTTTTTTTCTGCAAAACAATTACTACAATTTTCCTCACCATGGAAAATAACAATAATGCCTACATTATTCTTTTGGAATGCTATGCTTATTAATTTATTATAGCTTTCTCGCTTCATATCATGCAGCTAAAATTTAAGTAATTCACAATAGAGAAAAATAGTGCATTTTTTCAATTAGTTATTTTTCATAATTATGGTAAAATATGAAGAATTATTCTCAGATAAATCCGCTTAAAGATTAAAAAAAAAAGGTAAATACTAAGATAGTTCCCTACCCACCAACCGTTCAAGTGGCAACTTATATTCATATAACAACCAAATAAATTTGCATTAAAATATGGTTTATTTCAAGTTGATAAATGGTTATGAATTTAGGCATACTTTTTACAAAGAATAATATTTGAGGTTCAACAAAATTTCAAATTAATAAAATATGATTTAAAAAAAAAACTCTCAAATAGTAAAAATGATTATTTATTCTCGACTATGTGGATGCATGCATTAGGTTTTAGAAAGATCACAGGGAAAGCATCATGGGTAGCTTAAAAGATTTTTACTTGACCTACAGTTCATTCATATTCAAAAACACAATGTAAGCTATAAAAGAATGAAAACTTCACATATTTACCTGAAAGTTATGAGCAGCTTTTGGATCTTTAGAATTTTGATATGGCCAACTGAATACAAAGCAGTTTTATCTTGTCCAGTTGACTTTGTAGTTCTTTCATGTCATTGATAAACCAAACAAGAAAGCAGAGGCCTAACAGTCGTATGCATCATTGTAAGATCTTTAAAATAACAAAATTGAGATTTTCAGCACTAACGGGAAGCATGTAGCTTAAATAATGAAGGGAAAATTATGAAGCACGGCCCTTTGAAAAATTATCAATGTTATCTTCTCATTGTTAAGTTAAAACCATTACCTATACAAGTGCCCTCTTCCTTTATATAAAGAATATTTCCTTTGCACTTGCAATCAAATCCACCCCATGTATTTTTGCAGGAGCATTCATCACACTGGCATGCAAGTTTTTTCTAGCATTCATCATTATCTGGCTCGAAAATAACAAATTATATTATTATTGTAGTATAAGATCATTTTTCTATTTTAACTCTTCCGGTGAACAAAAGGGAAAATATATTAGTTCTTAGCATATCATTCGCAAAAGATGAATAAATATGATGAATAAATAATATTAAAGTAAGCTAGATGAGCATGGTAACACCAGTAGTCAAATTTCTTAGATATTATCAGGCACTATAAACTAGTCTTACTTCATGACCATCTCAAATAAAATATATAAAAGGTAAAAACTTAGTTGATGATATATTGATATGTGTGATAAGGCCAACAAGCTATAAGCTACATAAATTGAATTTAGTTTTAAGAATTGATAGCTTAATCATGTCTAAGGAAGAAATAAATCTACAAGATGGAGCTTACATGTTCAAAAAAGGATAACAAACACATTCTGATTTAAAAAGGACATTTCAAATGGTGACAAAAAAAGATAGAAGTAAGTCATACATTGCCTAATGAAAGAAATAATCAAATTCAAAAACAAAAATTGGAGCTGAATAAAGAATACCTACCAATTTAATGTGAAGTTAGTTTCCACTGAATAATTTTTTTTCCTGTTATGTAGTTGGGTTTCACATCGCTCCCTTCGCTGGCTCCAAAATCATCAAAAATTTTAACAGATGGCATAACTTGCATCAAGACAAGAAAATATATGATTGGTTATCCATCATCAGTGCTTATTGTGGCTATGATAATGGTACTACTACCAACATGTGTATCCATCTGTCAACATTCTTCCTTCCATTTAGCATATTTTACTCTGCATGGCAAGGCATAGTATTTCCAAACAAGTGCTCATTTTAACATCTCCAGTTACATTTGTGTTTAGGAATTAGATATCTCAGTTGAGAAATAGAATAAACATCATTCCAAAAAATATCAAACAAAAATGAGAAATCATCAAAGAATATTAGCATAAATCTCAATCTTCATGCAGTTGAAAGCCAATAACATAAAAAATAACCATTACGAACAACCTAAATTAAATTTTTGCCAACATCTTGTAATAATGGTTCTTGTTTCATATTGTAAAACTATATAAGAATAATCAAAAGAAGAAAGGTAATGAAGAAAGAGTAACCATAAAACCAAATTCTATACACATATAAAAAAAATTATAGTATATGTAAGATTGTTCAAATCCAAGTAGACTCTTCAGAAATAATTCTTGTTGAAAATCAATCTTCGTCACGAACAACCTGAATTAAATTAATTACATAAATATAAGTAATTTGATTATTTAATAAAAAACTTAAAATTAAAAAATACTTACTAAAGCTTGAGGCCATGCAACATCAGTTCCAATTGCATGTCCAATTGTTGTTAAAGTACTGTACGGTCTAATCAAGTGTTCTTCCCAATTCACAGGAATATTTATATGAACTGAACACCAATTAGGACCTAATGGATAGTTACCAACCATATGTGTAGGATCCATACTTTGAACATATCCAATTGCCACAATTTTAGTAGAATCAAGAACACTTTTGACTGCAACTGTAGTTCCAACCTATACATATGAAGTTAATAAGATCTAACAAAAATTTGTAATAACATTTGAAAGATTAAAATATGGCTCTATAAGTTCATAAGTAAATAGTTTGCTTACTTGAATATGAGGACTATCATTGAAAGATTGTACATCACCATTTTGAGAATATTGAGTAGCTCTTAATGGGGTGTATTAGTAGCTTGTTGTGTACTATGCATATCCAACTTCATTTTAGCAATTACCTCACCTTGTTCTTGAACTTCTTTTTCCATTTTTTCGAATGCTTCCTTATAACCTTCTATTAATCGATAAGCGCTACTTCGATTTGGGATTTCTCCCCATGCAACATAAGGAGTTACACCAAATCCATACATGCAAACTTTTCCATCCTTGTCATTTCCTAGAACCTTTGAGAAAATATCATCTCTTCCAACATCTTCTGTTTGAGATGTTTGACTTCTTATTTCCTTCATTTTTTCCTAAATATAATGAATATTAACACTTTCATATAAATTTTTGCATACTTTATAATTAATTTATGAAATAATTTATTATAAATACTTACCAAAGCTTCACAAGCTTCACTATTATTAGCAATCCCTTCTTTTGTGTAACACCTTTCAAACATGTCAACTCTCGTTGGTGAGTGCCCTATGCTTTTCTCCTAAAAAATTAATAAAAAATATAAAAGTTAATTAAAATAAAAGAATAATCGACTTCAAAATTTAAGTATAACACACACACTGACAGAAACATGTATTTACATATAAAATTTACCTGATCTTCACGCACTTGACCGAAACTCCTTTTTCCAGTTATGTGCATCAAACTCTTTTTTGACCTACTCTTTTTATTTCGCTCAATTATACACTAAACACAAATGTGAATTAATAAAAAAAATAACATGAATAACACTTTAAAATTTACAAGTTATGATAATATACCTTTGATTCTTCTGAATTCCAATAGGAAAGAAGATTTTTCCATTGATCTTTGAGTATACTTTTTGGCACATTACAAAGTTGTAATTCTGTAGTCATATTTGGATCATAATATCGAGATTTAACGTCTGCTTTCCAATTCCTCCATTTCTTCCCAATTGATTGAAGAACACATACATCACTACCACGAGTAATCTCAAATATCTCCTGAAAAAATAAATTATTTATTGTTATATCCAAAGAATTATGTTATTTTATGAATGTAACTAAAATCAAATAAAACAAGTAGACATATTATAAAGATAAATACCTGAACAACTTCTAACATTTTTTTAAAAGACTTTGGCATTTGATCCCAACTTCTGATATCAATAGGTGCATATTTCCCATTCCGAGGAATAGTTCCTAAAAACTCAACAAATAATGATTTATTTTTTCCAATAGGTTGACCATATTTGTTAAAATTAACAACAAGTCGTTCTCCACCATGTTGGGTAGCATGATATCCCCAAATACTACACATATATGTTGGACCTCTTTTTTATTTTTGCTCCTCATTGCTTGTACCTACTATAAAAAAATATATTGAAATTAAAGTCTTGTAAGTAAGATAAATGTAAATGTAAAAGAAGCATGTAAAGTTTTGATAATATCTTAAATAAGAGGCATACCTGCAACATAATTTTCGATTTTTGATGGTATTTGTTGGAACATCTATTTCAATCTTCAGTTTGTTCTCTGCATCCTGTATGTTCTAACATGTGTTCTGGTTGTGGTGCCATTTCTTAAAAATCATTATAAAATAGTACGTGAGTAGAAGTTTAATAAGAAGATAATAATGCAATTTATCACCCATGTTGCTCATATAATATATGGAGAAAAATAAAGTATGTAATATATTAAAAAAAATATAAGGTTCACTACATAAAAACTAAATGCAACATTTAGATAAACACACATAAGAAGCACATAAAACCAAACATGTTATATAGTAATTAGATTGATATAGAAGATTAATGATATAAGTAAAAAAATTTAACATTACAAAATAAAGAGTACACAAATAATTACTCTAGTGTATGCCATCAACTTCATCTCTAGTCCACTGAAGTTCATCATAATAATTTTGTTGAGTGAAGTCTCACTTTGCAGTAGTCATCACATCCGTGTCTATGTGAATGTTATTAATTCATTTCTTGGTGAGTGTAACAACAATGTACATGTAGGATCAATAGGATCTCCACATAAAAAACTTGTTGAACTGAGAAGCAAGCACAAAAGGTTCTTGATGTCGTTTAATTTTATTGAAATTATCAAGATGAAGCCATCCTCGTCCCCTCAGTCTTTTTCCTTTAGAAACCCAATCACATTCAAATAAAACAACACTTTGCTCCTGTTGTGTAGTCCAATTCAATTTTATTTTTAAGATCCCATAGTATGTCAAGTTACTTGAATAGGTCTTATCTTTGATACTGAAAGCTTGAAGTTAGAGCTTTAACCATCACTCCACATGTTTAGTTTTCTTTTTTTTCACAACTACAAGAAATCTAAAACATTTATAAGGTATTTCTTGCTATATGATGACAACATTTGAAGGACTCTAGCTAAGCGCCTCAAAATCAGTAGACAATAGTATCATCCTCTCAATGAATCCAATTTGAAGCAATCTATTAAATAAAAGTAGATGTAATCATAAAATTCTTTTGTAAATTACATTAGCATTATAACCTAACCTTATTAGCAAACAAGAAATGAAATCCTCATTGTGCACTCTTTAGCTTCATGCTCTCCATAGCGAGACTTTTTTGTCTATCATTTCTTTAACTGTAGTGTAGTGTTCACTGTATATAATCATAATTTTTAAGAATTAATAATAATTATTATATAAAAAGAGAAATGATTCTTTAACTAATTTTTTTTACCTAACATAGGCTCTATTTCCTCACAATTGAAAGGACATATCGATGTGCTTTTGATGAGTGTGTCATCATTGAAGATCTTGACCTCTCTTTTCAAGTGCCCGACCATTTGTATTAAAAGATATTAAGTCCTTCATTCAAATATTATTCATCCAACTCATTTCTTCCAAGTTGATTATGCCTTGTTTCCACATGCTCAGCAAAATATAAAGAGCAAAATGTAACATTCCTCTGCAATATACCTTCTGCAATTGATCCTCTGGACGACTTCTATTTCAGAAACATATGACTTTAACTTGCCCAAGAAACCTGAAAAAATTATTTGATAAATGATATATTTTTTTATTAAAGTTAGATATAATAAAAGAAATAATATATGAAATAATTACTAACCTCTCAAAGGATAATCCAACGATAATATACAGGGACCTCCAATCCTTGCCTCGGTGGCAGTGAATTGTCAAATGCACCATGATATCAAAAAAAGCGGAGGAAAATACTCTTTTCAAGATGACAAACTGTAATTGCAATTTCTTTTTCCAATCTAAGAAGATCAATTGGAGAAGAACTTTAGAAGCACAAGCCTTTAAAAAAATGACTTAGACGAAATTAAAGGAGAGCGAACTGACTTAGGCAAGACTCGTCTTAAGCATAATGGAAGGCATTGTTGCATTATTATATATGATGATCATGGCTCTTTAATCAAGAATTTTTAATGGTTTCAGTTGCACTCGTCTTGAATATTACATGCATATCCTCTGGCACTTTAATATTTTTGCAAGACTTTACAGAAAATTTCTTTCTCTTTTTTGTTCATTGTAAAAGCATGCTGCAGGTAATAAGTAAAATGTCAGATGAAGTACAAATAGGGTGCATGTAGGGCGAATTCCCATTTTTTCCATGTCTTTACGTGCATTCAATGATCTTTTGTCTTTCCATCAGATCCAACAACGTACCCAAAATCTTATCACATACATTTCTTTTCAATATGCATAACATTACAGTTATGCGTAAAAGATTTTTTTCCCAATACGGCAACTTGAAAAATATGCTAAAACTTCTTCCAATTAGAAGGCAAATTTGGATTAGCAGGTGTTTTCTTTCCAAACTTCACAATTTACTACTCTTAAAATATCAACAATTTTGGATCATTAATTGGTGTTGGTATTTGTCCCATGTTCTTCACAACCATTAAAAGATCGACTATCTTGTTCGATCAGATGATCCGTGATCTAAAGAAC
>NW_021320022.1:139541-168272 GCF_001605985.2 Dendrobium catenatum | reverse complement strand
GACCCCAATATAAAATGCAATCATTTACGACATGCATCATATTTTTTATAACTCAAGCCCAATCTTGAATTATCTTCTTTGTCTCGTAATAAGACTTTGGTAGACGAATATCTTCAATTGCTTCCCTTAGCAAGTCAAGCAACATAGTAAATGATTTCTGAGTCCAATTACCAAGGCATTTAAGTTGAAGTAGACCTAACAAGAAATCAAGTTTTGAGAACTTTTTACATTCGGGAATAATTCTTGTTGTGAGTACTTATCAACTTATAAAACTTTATAGCATTCGCATTTGTTTATTAATTTCTTCTTGTTCATCTGCAGTATTACTTTCAAACCCAAATGCATCATTTAATAGCCCTTCCATATCATCATTAACATCATCAACATTGAGAGAATGTGATCCAATGTCATATTTCTAAATGAAGTTTCTCCATGAGCAGTCCAATTGTAATATCCTGGTTTAAATCCTCTCCAAAGCAAATGAGCTTCAACATCATCTCTTGTCCTACAAATGCCATTTCCACAATCTCTACATGGGCATAGTATTATTCCACTTGAACTTCCATAATTGAATGCAAAATTTAGAAAGTTTTTAACTCCTTTAAAAACCATACTACTCCTTGAACAATACATCCAACTTCTATTCATTTCCATATTAGAACCTTCATATAGCAAAGGAGAAATGAATATTAGAAATCATGAGTAAATTCTTTGAATTGCATTATAAATAAACAAGTGAATAAGCAAGGAGTAAAAAAACTCTTCAAAAAATAAATAAAATCTTATATGATAACATTGATAGTAATATTGCATATGAGTAAATTCTAGAATGAAAAATTTATTTATTCGTCGAAGTTGTAGGCTTTAAGCCCCATCAGACAATATAATTACAGATTTGAACAATTGAGAATGATTTTTGCATAAATTTTGTTTGCTAAGACAAGAGAAATAAAGTAATAATTCAGTTCGGAAATGATCGAAGATGCACGGGGTGGGGGTTTGTATACTTACTTCTGTGATATTGTCCTTTGAGCATCATTTTAACAAGTATTTGTATTTAAAGATAAATTTTTACATGTAACAGACATTGATGAGAGATTGTGTCCAAAGAAAGGCATGTTGTGCCAGCCAATGACCCTAATCTTTGTGTTGATAATTTGGGTTTGGTCTCTACTCAGGTTGATAAGGAGAAAAAAAGGTTGGCAAATTTTGTTAATGATGAAGCCTGTGTTGTTCTTTTGGATGTCTCTCCGACGAATGATTAAGAAAAGTAATGAATCTTGCTATGCATCAAATGATGTTCATGCATCTACTCATTATGCATCATGGTTAACCTACTCATTCATGCATCTACTCATTATGCATCATGGTTAACCATTTGGTACAAAAGTAATGAATCTTGCTATGCATCTACTCATTCATTCATCTACCCAATATGCTGCAAAAGCAAAACTAGTTGAAGCAGATATCAACCATAAAGAAAAGATAGATCACAAGAATCACTTATGTTTATCATTGTTAAAAACTTTTCAAAAAGCAATGAAAGCTTCAGCAACATGGCTCAAACTGCTACGAAAGTAATTACAAAAGTTGAGGACTCAAGAAAGATTCAACATTATCTACATTAGAAATGAAAATAGTCACAGAAGTCTATTATATACATCATGCATCAGCAGTGATAAATGTTACTGCGGCATAAAAAAAAGCAGAAAATTTCTTCCCATTTTTAATTTACTGAATTGGTAGCATTGTGTTTTATCTGCTATTTTCCGATACATAGATGATGATTTTGGGAAGAATTTTTCAATTCGTGGAAATCAACAAAATTGGGAAATAATTCAGTTGATTTTGACGTGGAAACAGTCCCAAAGAATAAAAAAGCTTCTTTTAAATTTGATGAATTGTAAGTCGCTTGCTTAGTTGTTATTTTTAATTTCTTATAGGTATTTAATAAAAGCACTTCAGAATCATACAAGCTATTGATTTTTGAAAAATTCATCTTTGTGTTTTCCCCTTATAGTTAAATCAAAATATGACTTTCATGTATGAAAGAACCTGACGGTGACACCTTTTGTCTAGTGATAATTTTGAACTCAATGGGAACTTTGACAAACTGCCCTCCTTCAAGTTGGATGTGCCTGATCTTGATTTCCCTAAGAAAAAAAGAAAAACAACTGAAAAGTCTTCCAAAGAACTTGTTAAAGGAAAAAAATAACCAAAAAATGACAAATTCTCTTTCGATTTTTATTTTAACAGGTATGCTTATTTAGTGCGGATATAAGCCAACTTTTTACTCTTACTCGTCAAATGCTGATGCTTGGTATTTTCATTATAAACAAACTCCATGGCATAATTTATGCATTTTTGCTGAATGTAGTTCTACTGGAACAGTTTCGATCTTGATTCAAATAAAATCACTGGAGGATAAAAGATCTATAAATTTATCTAATAAAAAATGTACCATAAATCCCTTCTAAGCATGAAATGAATCAAGTGTCATGTGATAATAACTACACAAGAATCAACATAGCAAGGAGTTCAAATTTTGCATACTTATCATGTTTAACTACCACTTGAATCCATTCAGGAGATGGTCCTTAACATTTGAATTTCTTTTGACTTTCCACCTTTTCAGACCAACGTTCTGATTTTGCTCACAGAAGCTAATTTTTCATCATTCTGGCTCTTTTAACACCATCATTGATCCAATACTAATGCAATGCTTACAAGAATTTGCTTTCTGATATTCCAAGATATTACAACCATCTCAAGTGGCGATTCAATTTCTATGATTCAGGTTAAACAACATCGCATCCATAATGTCAATAATAATGGTTCTTCACTAACTTCTGAACATAACTAATAGATTTTGGCATCAATCCCTTGACAAAGAGAACAAGGAGATAAACGAGAAGAACGGTTGAAAAGAGAGCACACGCCAGGCACAAACCTTTGATTAGGAGGCAAAAACTTACCGCATATGAGCAAGATGAAAGAACGACGTGGGCGTGAAAACTTATCGCATATATATTTTTTTTAGCGCCAAATTTCTCTGTTAGCGCCAAAATTAGACTATGCCCGAATAAATATTTTTGAAGGCGCTTAAATAAAAATGTCTTAATATACATCTCATTAAAAGTTAAAATTTTTGTAGTGGATATAAGCTAGTTTTCTCTTGCATTATGTGTACGAACAGAAAATGAAAACATTAGAGTTAGAAATGAAGTTTTAATTAAGTGCAAATTCTTAAAATTGGTCTTTTAAACTATTATACGACCGGGGGTCCAAGGGGGCAGCGCCCTCGGAACAAATTTTGTTTGTAAGAATATTTGTGAAGTAGCTGGGTGTATCTTTCATTAATCGATGGCCTAAACAGCAGGTACTCACTCAGCATTTAAAAAAAATTAAGTTTTAAATTTTAATATGCAAGCAAACCAAATCAGAAGTATATATATATACCAAAAATTGTAAAATCATGAAGAAACTTTTAGTATAGCATAAACAACAAGCATCGTTGAAGGCATGTCAAACATTAAAAGGGGTTTTCATTATCACAAAATTATAAATTTTGGTTGTAAGAGTATTTGTGATTCATTGAACAAGAAATCAAAGAGCAAAAATCAATATCAACATTGGAAATCAAACAGGAAAATGAAGAGAACGAAAATCAAACTGGATAAACTTCAAGATCGGCAAATTACTTACCTCTTTCAGAAATGTACAAATAGTCGGCCGGGTTGATCAGCTAGAAATGGCGAGAACTTAGAACCCTAGAAATCAAAAGAGGAAAGAAGTCAATTTTTTTGAATCATAAACAATGGGTACTCCACATTCAAAAGATCGCCTATGATTAAAAGCATTTTACCTGATACCGGGGTCGCGATAGTCGATGTTGCGACAGTGATCAACGAGATTTAGCAAAGGAAAATGAAGAAAACACACAGTTGCAAAGGAAAACGAAGAGAACACGCAGTAGCAAAGGAAAACGAAGAGAACACGCAATAGCAATGGAAAACGAAGAGGGCATGGGCATTCGGTTCGGCGAAGTAAGGGAACAGTTGATATGAGAAAGACGAAAGAAAGCGGGCACGATAACTTATCCCGCCATGTCTCGGGCGAAATCCAATATTAATTAGCGCGAAAATAGAATATGCCCTAATAACTATTTTTTAAGACACCTAAATAAAAAATGTCTCAATATATATGCCTTTAAAAGCTAATTTTTTTGTAGTGAATGATAATAATAATCATTATTATTATGATTAATAATAATCACACTAAAATGAATACAGAGGCTTAGAAAATTTCTACCTTAGTGTTGGATAGAGTGGGCTAAGTGAACTAAGTTGAGTAGGATTGAGTTGAGTGGCTGAGCCGGTTGGCTTATTATGAGGGAGATCAAAAGATGGGTAGGGTGAGAGGTGGCTTAGGGGATCAGATGGGTATAGATTCGGATGGGAAAGATGGGGCTCTCTCACTCTCTCGCTCTCTCTCTCTCTCTCTCTCTCTCTCTCTCTCTCTCTCTCTCTCTCTCTCTCTCTCTGTAGACCGACGGCTGGATGAAGAAGAGGAAGGAGTTAGTGGCTTGGGGTTTGGCTACAGGTGCTAGGGAGGTGATAACGAAAGCTTGGAGGAATCAGGAGCGAGGAGTTCACCTTGGGGCTCGACATCTTTGTTGGTAAAGGGAGGAGGTAAAGACATCGGGTCTAGTCTAACCAGAAAGGATAGATGGGGTTATGTCGTATATGGAGATCAGAATTCTGTGGTTTGGTTGGAGATCAAAATCCAAGGTATGAATGGATAAAGCCCTCCCACTCTCTTTATTTATCTTTCTCTGGACCAAGAGAATCAAAAGGTTGAGGGATTGGAAGCTTGTGGTATAGAGGGAGGAAGGGTCGATTCAATGATAGGAGGAAGGAGGCTAGGGAGTTTGGCTTGTGGAAGTTTTGATTTATAAAACTGAACTAGGACAGAGAGATGTAGATGGAGAAGTGGCTTCTTGCATCGAAAGAGGAGAGTGGCTAATGTCTTGCTCCCTTTCATTTTAATGGTGCAATTCATAATGAGAACGAGGTCTACTATCACTAGATTAAAGACTGAGACACACAATATTTCAGGGATCCTTAGACAATATGATGTTAGCAGGATTTTAGGCAAAATTCTCAAGATTTCTTTGACAAAATGATGTATGTTGACTGAGTTGATTTTATAATTTTAACTGAAATTTGAATTGGGTTTTAGTTCTTTATCCATAGGTCAATAAATTCTCCCCAATAAATGTGGTATGCATAAACCACATTTATTATATGTTGATTGACTCTATGGATCTCTAGGTATTTATTCTAGATGTCACATAAAGTTCTTCATTTAGTAGATCTCCAAAAATTTACTTGGATGTCATATTAAGATTTTCTTTCTTTAGGTCTTCGAGAGTCTATTTTTGTGCCTTTATTGTTCTATATTCAAATTCATTGTGTATCACTCCTTTACCCCTGCCCTTCATACTCATGTGTAGGTTAATGGTAGTGTATGGCATTGCCACTTTCTATTCTTCTTTTGGCACCACTGATGCTTTAGTTTATAATCTTTCTATATATATTTAATATTCTTCTTGCCATAATTATAAATGAATGTGTTATTTCTGTCGTATATATATACGGGTGTTGTTCAAATATTGTTCGAGCTTTGTAAATTCATCATATGGTGGGACTTTGCTGCCTCCAAAATAAATTGTATCTTACTCAAAATATACTTTATATTAACATTTAGTTTACAGAGGATCTTCCACATTCTTCTTTCCTCTAATTATTTTGATAAGAAAATTTAAAATTTTATTTGGGGATCTCAGCACGCAATGCGATATCGACCCAAATAAATATTTAAAATGCCCCCAGTTTTTAGGGACATTTGTAAATGTCATTTAAGATACTTCTCTTCGTAGCTTTAACTTGAGTTCTGAGATTTTGATTTCCTCTGACCTGTGCTTCGTGCTACGGATATTAATGAAGAATTATCTGAATTGTCTTTATTGACTTGTCAGGTGGTCTTTGTACCTTCGACTCTATGCTTCTAGCTTTGGCAGACTTAATGAAGGAGTAGAAGCTAAAGACCTAAACCCTTAGGTGTATATTAGGTCGATGGAGAAAAATCATATGTTCAGAGTTTTGTGCATAACAGACTTGTTGATAACAAAATCCTCTTAGTTCAGCCTTAGGCTTTGTGTGAACTTTAGGATATTTTCTTCAATCCTCTACTTTATGCTTTGATGGACTTGTTGAAGAAGAGTTCCTTCAATCCTCACTTTGTGCTTTACAGATTTGATGAAGGATTTGCTGGCTTCATATTTAATCAAGAGTACCGAACGTATGTAATATCTTGATTATTAACCAGTTAAGGAAACTTTAATCTAAGCCACTTGAGTTTATCAGATTAGGAGAGCTAGGATTTAGTAGCTCTTTGTCCTTTAGTTCTAGAAATGTGGTCTCTCTACTGCTGCCCTTTTTTTTTGAGTGTTGAGTAGAAAGAACATCCGTTGATCTAGCCATATTTGGGCGTGTTGGATCCGGCTTCTTATACCCATTTAGGTTTCAGACATAAGCTATGGGAAATGTGCTCCCTTATACTGAATCTACTGAAGTTGATAGATTTAAAGTTATTCTTTAGGGTTTAATACTTATAGTTTATGCATATTTAGTAGGTGCTTGGGACTCATCCTTTTCATTAGAATTCTATTTTTTCGATCAATTAGGAGAGTCTTATGGACTACGACTACTAGAACTCATCGAGTCAAATTAGCCTTTGTTATTCCTATAGTCCTTACTAACGGGTTGACGAAGTGGAGTTTCCTCTACTACTGACTTTCTTATGGCATGTTGAGTAGATGGAGTTGCCAGCGATCCAGTCACATTTAGGTTTGTTGGATCAGGCCTTTTATACCCATCCAAACCTTAAGCTTCAGGTTGTTGGAAAACTTCAAACTTTTCTGACTTAATTTCTTAGAGTGCATAGTCAAAGATATCTCTTTTATTACTTTTTAAATCTTGGTACACTAGAAGGAATGGCATCCCGAACTTCAGGAAAATTACCCACATATATATTGATAATATAAATTATTGCATCCTGATTTAAAGGAATGTTCATAGTTGATAATTTTTTTAAATATTTATTGAGGGATATCGGCATGCAGCACAATGTCAACTCGAATAAATATTTAAAATGCTCCCTACATCGCAGGAAAATTTTAAGATGAAGTAGATTCAACCTTTCAAAATTTTAAATATTTATTCAGGGATCTCGACAAGCAGCTCTTTGTCGACTTAAATAAATATTTAAAATGCCCTTGCCTCACAAGAAAATTTTAAAATAAAGTAAGTTTGACATTTCAAAGTTTTAAATATTTATTCATGAATCTCGATATGCAGCACGATGTCGATATGATTAAATATTTAAAATATCCCCATTTTTTTCGAAATGCATTCTTGTATTATAAGAGAATTTCAAAATATATGTCATATATATGCTAGTAGGTGCATGTAAAGCATACAATAATTTTTAAATGCATGTTTATCCATTTACATGATACTTTTTCAGATATCGACCGTTAATCGGCTGTCAAAGTCAATTAATGATGAATGGACATTCCCAGTTAGACACAAATTTCTCATCAATTTTTTGGTGTGGGATGATTTGCCTTCTCAGCACCAGAACCAATTCCCCTTCTTGAAAAGCTCGATGACGTACCATTCGATCAAATAATTTTTTCAACCTCACCCGATAGATCTCAAAGTTTTGTTGAACTTGTAGTCTGACTTCATTGAGTTCTTCTATTTTCAATTGAGTATTTTGCTCCTGAGTTATATCGTTCTGGATGGCTATGTGGAGTGATAACAGCTCGATTTCCAGTGGTAATACATCTTCAATTCCAAACACCAGTGAGTAGGGAGTGGCTTTGGTCGACGTCTTGTAAGTAGTATGATACGCCCATAGTGCCTCCACCATCTTTGTGTGCCACTCTCTTTTATTTTTCTTGTAGATGATCTTCTTCAACAATTTCATCAGCATCTTGTTAAAAGCCTCAGCTAAGTTATTTGACATTGGATTATATATTGATGAGTATCACCAATCAATCTTGTGTCGCTCGATAAACTTATATATTTTAGTACTCTTGAATGTTGTGTCATTATCTGAGATCACACAGCACGGTACATCGAATCTATAGATGATATTATTGGTGAAGAAATTAATCACATGCTCAGACGTGACTTCTTTGAAGGGAGCTGCTTCTTCCCACTTAGAGAAGTAGTTTGTTGCTACTAGTATGAAGTGATGTCCCGCTGATGATGGTGGATCTATCAATCAAATTATATCAATTCCTCAGCATTCGAATAACCATGATGCTACTGTTGGGTGTAGTGGATTTGGCGGCTGATAAATAATATTACTGCGAATCTGACACTCATGGCACTACTTAGCGTGGTCAATACAATTCATCACCATTGTTGGCAATTAGTAACCCATCATCTTGATTTTAATGATCATTTTGGGACCTAATTAATATGCACTATAAAGTCATTCGTGGACTTCTACTACTACTTTATCACCTTCCTTGGTCCCTAAACATCTTAGCCACGTTTGATCAAAAGCTCATCAATATAGCATGTTATTGACAAACGTGTATCACATCACCCTCTTTTGGATTTATGAGGCTATAATTTTTTTTGCCGGTAGTTTATTTTCTTTAAAGTAGTCGACGAATGACTGCCTCTAATTATTTTTTACTTAAATATCTAAATAATGCCACCATGATTTAGAAGTATAACTAGCTTTACGTCTCTTGGCCACATGATATTCTTTCAGATAATTTTCCATAACTATCTAATAGAGAGGTTGAGGGTAAACCAGAATTGTATCCTACTGGCCTAAATCTGGAATTTCCCCTGCCTTCAAGAATTATAACATAGCGGGCTCCAAGACCCGACGGTTGTAAACTCCGACGAATATAGGCTTCTCCTCTTTGGTTTTCGCCATTTCTTTGGCCAATTTGGCTAAGCAATCTTCTTTGGCATTCTAACCTTAAGGAATCTGAACTATTTTAATATTTAACACCTACTTCAAGAGCTCAAGGTTCCACAGGTGGTAATGAGCCAACTTAACTTTATAAATCTTATAAATATTCAATACTTAATTTATCACAAGTTGAGAGTCACAAAAAATATAAAGATTTTGAATCTTGACATCAATTCTAATCTACAATCCAACTATTAGAGCTTCATACTAGGCTTCATTGTTGGTCCGAGATTCAGTCAAACTGAATGAAAATCTCATTATGCATACTTCAGGTGGTATGAGAATAGGACCGATGCCGGCTTAAGCTCTTGCAACATTTGGAGGTCGGGCAGGTTTAATCGATGATGCCCCTTTAAAGTACATCTCCTAGAATTGTAGCTTTTTATTCTCCTCAACTTGCATGATTTGTTCATCAGGTAAATTATCATTAAGGGGGGAGTTTGCTGGGATAAGATGTGTAGCAAAAAAATCTACCAAGGCTTGCCCTTTCAATACCTTTTGTGGCATATATGCGATATAACACTATAGTAATAGTACTGCCCACCTAGCTAGACGACCTGTCAACTCTGGTCTTATCATCAAGAATTTTAATGGATCGATCTTTGAAATCAATATGATTATGTGAAATAACATGTAGTGGCGAAGTTTTTGAATTGCAAAAATCAACACTATACAATGCTTCTCGATAGAAGTATAATAGCTTTCTGCTCCAATTAACCTAGAACTTATGTAGTATATCATATTTTCTTTGCCTTCTTTATTATTCTGGATCAATAATATTCTGAGGGACTCTTCTAGTGCTGTCGTGTACAGTATAAGAGGCTTCCCCGAAATTAGTGTTGTGAGAATGAGCAGATTTAACAAGTATCTTTTGATACTTTCAAATGCTTCCTGACACTCTTCGTCCCACTTGAAACAAGCATCTTTGTTCATCAATTTTAAAAATGGCTGGCACCTAATCGGCATATTCGATATGAATCATCGAATGAAAGCTAATTATCCTTGCAATGAGCAGAGTTGTTAAAGGTTTCTTAAAGACGATACTCCATAATTGCCTTGATTTTATTGGGGTCAATCTTGATTCCTTGATGACGAATGATGTACCCTAAGTACTAGAGTATACCTCAAAGGCACACTTGAGGGGGTTCATTGTTAGATTATATTTTTTTCTCCTCTCAAATATGATCCTTAGGTCGTTTAAAGGATCTTTCAATCCATGCTTTTGACAACAAGGTCGTCCACGTAGCACTCAACCATTCGATGTATTAGCACATCAAATATATGTGTCATTGTCTGGTAGGTGGCACCAACATTCTTCAGGCCGAAAGGCATGATCATATAGCATAAAATACTGATAGACGTCCTGAATAATATGTATTTTTATCTTTGCATGCCATTTTTATTTGGCTATAGCTTGATGATCCATCCATGAAGGAGAACATATCATAGCTTGATGTGTTATCCACTAAAAGTTCGGATATGGGGAGTGGAAAATTATCTTTTAGAAACACCTTGTTGAGATCCCAAAAATCACTGCAAATATGGATTTGACCATTCTTCTTCTTTATAGGGATGATATTGGCGATCTAGTCAGCTTTTTTTTCTGTAGATAAAGCCTGCTTCTATGAGCTTCTTTGTTTCAATAATCACCTATTCCTCGACATTCAATCTTATTCTCTTTGGAGCTTGCTTGACGGGTATTATATCAGGCTTGATGGCTAATCTGTGAACTGCTACATCAAGACATAAACTAGGCATCTTAGCATATGTCCAAGCAATGTAGTCCCTAAATTCACAAAGAAACTCTTTCATTTCTTCAACTTGATCTTCTAGTATAATGACACTAATGAAAGTAAGGACAACTTCCTCATACTGAGAAGATATGATTAAAAAATGATTAGATTTCTTGGATGATTCTTCAAGATATCAACCATCGAGAATATTATATATAGGGCTCATCTTTGGAACCCACTTTTTTTAAATTTCTTTAATAGCAGCTCTCTAGGGCTACACACTAGATGTCACACTATTCTTTTGCATATATTTTTCCTCTAGAGATGTTGATATCCATATTTATTTTCTTTTATATCAGGACCTTTCGGAGGTGAATTCTTAAATATGCATCCAAGTGTCACACCCTGATGCTCATCGTACATATCTCTAGTCTTTCTTTGCTCTACCATCATAATATAGTGTTACTTTTATCTCTATTGGGACCTTTTAGTGATGACCTTTTGGATAAAGGGACCAAGTTTCACATCCTGATGTTCATTGTATAGAGCTCAGTATTATCATTATTATTTTTGATGCTACTATAATATTTAGATGACTAGCAAAAGATGAAAAAAGAAATCAATCCCTAGCGAAGTTGTCAGAAATCTGTGGGCTCCAAAAATTTGGCCCCACCTTCTACCCGCTTTACTTTTTCTTTAAGGAAGTTTTAACGGATTAAGTTTTGGGGTAAATTTTAGGAAGGCAGATGAGTTTGTAGATAAGACACTACCTAGAGATTGCGTCCTCATTTTGCGAGGACTTTATAATCTAAGTTATGGTTTCCTATAGATGCAAGCCCCTACGGTTAATTACCCCTCCCAATAATGAAAGAAAACTTTTGCTTAAGGATAGTCATTGAGTGAATACACTGTATCCATAGATACGTGATATCTGATATATAGCAGCATGAGCATGAGCTAATTGAGAAATTAGAAGGGTTGGAAGATTTGATTTTTAAAATTAGAATTTTCACTAGTTTACACTTAAAGCAGATGGTCAGGGAATGGACTCGATCAAGATCCCATGGTTCTGTAGTCCTGGGCCATTGTGGTCCTTGATCTACTTAGTTAAAGGAGGTAGTCAACCCAACCTGATAGAAGGATCCTAATTATTCGCAGCCATGGGTTGCTTCGTCCAAGGGGACCTTGTAGAACTAGGGTGAATGTTTATCTAAGGGGACAAATTTGAATTCACCTTAACTAATAAAGGGACATATCATATTGATTCATATCTTAAGGATTTAATATCATTAGGGAACGTATTGGCTTTAGCCATAACTGATATTTTGTGGTGCCATTTGGCGGTAAAACTACTTGGTTCAGAGGGAATCCTACATTGCCATTTGACAACAGAATCATCAGTTAGAGGACACGTATCACGTCCTTACTGGTAAGAGATTAATTGAGAATGGATTCTAGTGATATTTTTTACTATGCATTAACTCTATGTGACCTGAAGTTATATTTAAATTTGTCAGCCGTGGCAAAATTTTTGCGACGCTTGGATGGATTTTACTTTAAGTGGTTTGATAGTTTATATCAATTTTTAAATATCTTAGAGTTTTTGGATTTTCTCCTGGAGTTTGAATTTTGGGGACATTTGGGATGGCATTTTAAAATATTTTAGAATTAACACATCCGATTGAGATCTGCATTTAATATGGCCATCATTGGGGTGAATTTAAAGTCACTTATATTTTTGTAGGAATTTGAATTTTGTGAAAATTTGGAAGTAATTGAAATTATTTGTGAACCCCTTCGATTGAGATAAACATTCAACACAGACATCATTGGGGCGTACTGAGGTTATTTTTAATTATTGATTAAACCTTATCAACTTGGCCAAGATGTTGACTGAGGATCAGGTTTCTCGTAGGCTTTATAGTTTTGTGAATGAATTTCTTTTGTTATAAACCTTGAAGGCCTAATATGAATGTCTAAAATAAATATCTCGATCTACCTCATAAATGTATATTTATTTAATAGTTTGAGCCATGTCGACTCCTATCTACCCGCATAGGAGTATCGAGCTCAAATTTGGATTTATTTATTAACCCGTGCAATATCCCTAGACGTCATGCGTGTTCCTACAACATGCTCGCTAGGGCCAATGCGTGTGTTTGGGGGCATTTTATAGTTATTTTTTTAACCTTATCGACAGCCATTTACTTGCTTAGGAGGATCGAGTTCAGATATATTGACCCATACAGTATCCCTAGATGTCACGTGTATGAATACATCATGCTCGCTGAGGCCCATGCTAGTTGCGATTGTATTTACCCCTTTAGTATACCTATGTGCATACATATTACAGTACATGTGCGGGGGTACTTTAAAATATTTATAAATGCCTTATGTCCACTTGTATAGATGTTGAGAATCCGATAGCATTGCATTGTACTGGTAATATGCTCGTTGTATACAGGTGGATTGTCGTGCACTATTTATTACTTTATGTAGATGGATTATAGTGTGCTAACGAATCTCCTACTTTGCCCAGTAAGTATTGATAAGTACTATAGTTCCCTTGCATTCTTCTCGTAGATGGCATGTTAAGTGCATAATGGGTTCCTGTAGAAACTCTTCGGAACTTGTATTTATCGCATTCTTTATATATTTTGCAATGATTTTAGTTCTTACAATACATCCACTACTACTGCAGATAGATGTATTCATCCGCATATTAAAATTAACTACATGATACTGCATTTACTTAAGTCTTTCTACATTTATCCATAGGTGGCATTTTGTACATACATATGTATTTGTAGAGAGATTGTATGTATTGTAGATCTTTTATCAAAACCTCAAAAGGTCTCTATATCATGGTTTTGTAGTCAAGTCAAATATCTCACAACTCTCTTGCTCTTTACTTGCAAGCTTTGATACACTTGATTATATAACTAATTATTTTTATTATTTTATTATAATTAATTTTAAGTGATGCATCACTAGATACCACATATCTGAATGAAATTTAATTGTTCATCAAACTTTTACAACTTTTACAATCTTCTTTCTTAAATTTCAAGCATATATTATTTTATTAGTTGTAAAAGTTTCTGAAGTACGATTAAAAGAAGATTGTCAAAATGAGATGTACAAGTTAATGACCTAAGATACATAATGTTAATTTATTTATTTTTAATTATATTTAACTCATATACTTTTTTTTATGATAGGTCAGAAGTGTGAAATTTTACTTTATGATTTTTTCTAGAAAAAACTCGATTTTTTTTTTTGGATTACTCGGTATTGCTCGGTATTACTCAGTATTTTGTCTTCACATAATGGTATTTCTCGTTATTGTTGGTATTGCTTGGTATTTCTTATTTTGTGCCTGTGATCTTAGTGCCGGCCGAACGTAGCTCTACGTACGTTCACCGGATGCAATCACAGCTCCCCACACACACATCATTTTGATTTCAATTGTATTTTATAATATTAGGTTTCACACTCATTCTCAACAACAATATCAATGATAATAAAAAAAACATATTTTCCAGCATCAGTATATTTTATTTTATGTTTAATTGTTATTTATTAATTTTCTATGTTTTATATTTTATTATTTAATATTTAAATCTACAGGTCTAAAGAAAATATTCATCAACATTCATCATCTACTTTTAATACTTATTTGATGGCAGATTTATAAAAGATCAATACATCTGAACATTCATCAAGAGAGTAATAAATTTAATAATTTTTTTATTTTTTTAATATCTTTTAGAAAAAAGTACTATTATATAAGAGTTTTTGCAAAAGGATTAAATCAAGAAGGAAGTTTATAGTACAATTCATGCAAAACATATAAATCGAAAGTTACATGGTATTGTACAATGTAGTAAATGTAAAAAGAAAAATGTCCAATATAGTTTGAGGTAAAATATTCATATGATGTAATCCTAATTTGTTTAAATAATATAAGTCTGGTTAATATATTTCATCATAAATTATATAGGTATTTTATCAGATTGTGTGTTTAAGATAATAGTTCAATTGCGGTATTTATACTTTTTGATGAAATTGAACCTAAAAAAATCAAAATTGAGGAAATTTAAAAAATAGTATTTATTCATATTGATACTTGATGTCTTGTTTATTTTTCCTTCAACATTTTTAGAATAAAAAGCAATACATTTTACTCTAAAGTTTAAAAATTATTTTTGTGTATTTTATTTTATTATGTTTTTCGTTATAATGTTGTGACAAATTCATCACATCATTAATTTTTTTACTCAGTTATTATTATTATTATTATTATTATTATTATTATTATTATTATTATGCAACTTCTTTAATTGAGTTTCATTGATGAATTTGAGTTTAAGACTTAAGACTGATCCTTGATGTAACCCAACCGAAATAGGAAAAAATAAAAAAACAAAATACCTTCCGTTCCGTCGGCGAAGAGCGACACTCGGCGGCGCGCGAGAAGGAAGGAGAGGAAAGGATGCTCGGCAAAGTCCGGTGACCGTCAGCGACGTCAGTCCACAGCGAGCGACGGATGGCGACGGGCGAAACACGCGAGGTGAGAGAAGGGAAGAAAACGAATGAGCGGCCAGAGGGGTTCGGTGTCGAAAAATAGGGCTTTCACCAGCGGACGTTCCGGCGGAGTATCCGACGGAAATAAGATCCGTCGTAACGTGCGACGGAAATAAGTCGTTGAGTTTAAATAAGCCGGCGGAAGTTCCGTCGGTAATTTTGCCGGTATGTTTCCGCCGCAACGTGCGACGGAATCAGTTCAGAGCTCGTTTTACCGACGCATTTGCCTGCGAATGGGACGCCGGAAGATTTCCGTCATACTATGCGCCGGCAAATGCGTCATAATTTTTCCGTCGCAAGAATCAGGAACATTCCGCCGTTACCTGCGCAGTTCGTACCGGCGCAAAAAATTCTGCCGGAAAATCCGACGGTATTCGAGTGTTTTCCCGTAGTGTTTAATATAGATCACCTATTTGTTTTTATATACATTATTATTAAAAAAATTAAAATTATCTTGATTCCAATAATTTTATCTCAATCAAAATTCAAACACATTTGAATACAATTTACTAACTTGTATATTTATAATAATATAAGTATAATTCTTGTTTGTTTTTTATTCTAATCATCATTATGAGAAATGAAATTCTATCACAATTATCTTTGAGGCAGCTCGATCTGGTACGTTGCTTCAAATAATTAATTGCTCATATCTTATATATTAATGTTTTATATCATTCAATCGTTGTATTCAAATTATACATTGAATCCTATAAAATAACATATTATATTTTTGCAGAAAATAGTAATCCTACATATTCATGAAAATTTCAATTCTGATCTACGTTAAAGGTACAGATGCTATTTTTAAACAAATTGATATATTTTTAATTACATCTCAACAATCTTTGTTTGAAGTTTAGTGTGTTCAATATATTTTCAGAGATTTAATTATCTCATTTAAGCGTGTTATTGTATGTTTAGTTTGCATTCCATTTTTGTTATTATTTTTTTATTCAATTTAGTTTGCATTCCATTTTTGTTATTAATTTTTTATTCAATTTTTTATGTTCCTATTTTATGAGATGATTAAGTTGAATTTACATAGTAATCATAGTTGAATATAAATATTGGATTAGATTTTTCGGTTATGCATGCTAACAGTTTGGTATTTCTCAATCAAATGGAAGTTTAGTGTGATCAATATATTTCAATAAATTTAATTATATCATTTAAGAGCGTTGTGGTATGTTTTTCGAGAGTTACAAAATGTTTTTTCTCACGAGTTGTCTGCTAGGGTTTTTCCCTCCTTGTTAGGGCTTTTTGCCCTAGCTGCCTTTCGCCTTCGTCGCCGTTTGTCTTGCTTTTCATGGCAAATAAAAGGTTGGATCCTGGTTTTCTTGAGGGTAAGCACTCTAAATCCTTCAAAGATGTGTTGTCTTGTTCCGTTGCTTCGGATAGTTTTCCGGATTGTCATGTCTCTATGATTCGGGGTATGCCAGCTTTGTGGTTTTCGGAAGATGAATTTTGCATCTTGCTAAACCGTTTGAGTTTACTTTGGAGGGGAAATTTCCCCTGAAACGTCCGATTTTGGATTCAATCCGTAGGTTTTTTTTCAATCTTAAACTTTCCGGTGATTTCTCTGTTACTCTGTTGGATCAGTCTAATGTGTTGATCAAGCTTTCAAATGATCTAGACTAAGGGAGGAATTTTGCGCACCGTTCTTACTTCATTTTTGGCTGTTTCATGAAAGTTATTAAGTGGTCGCCTCTCCTTGACTTGTCGGAGGAGTCGCCGATTGTCCATGTTTGGGTATCCTTTCCGGGGTTGTGTCCTCACCTTTTTTTCTCCTAGGATTCTCTTTGGGTTTGGGTCTATTTTTGGCCGACCGATTCAAACCGACAATGCCATGGTTGTTGGCTCGCACCCCTCAGCCGCACGTATTCTTGTTGAAATTGATATTTCTAAATCTTACCCTGAATCGGTTTGGTTGGGTCCGGAGAAGTTTGGGTATGTTCAAAGAGTTGTTTTTGAAGGCTTGCCCAATTTCTGTCAGCATTGTAAGACTGTGGGTCATAAGAAGTCAGAATGTATTAAGCTTTTTCCTCATTTACGTCAGACTGTGGATTCGGCTCCGCCACTGGTGGACTCTGCTTCTAAACCTTTAGTGACTTCTGTTAACCCTGTTAATTCTTCTATCCCGATTGTTAACTCTAATCCTCTCAGTGAAAATATTGTGGTTAATGGTGAAGTTCCTTTAGCTCTAGGGGTTTTGAATTGTGATATTGTTATTAATACTGTGGAGGGTATTGCATTGCCCGCTTTTGAATCTCCTTTGTGTTCTCCTGATGCTGTGGGAACCCCAATTCCGTTGGCTTCTTTTGACGGGTTGGAGAATGCTGCTTTACCTGATAGTGAGGTTGAGGTTGTTTCGGCCCCCGTTATTTTGCCTGCTGGTGTTAATTTTAGTAATGTTGTAGTCAGTTGCTCTGTTGTGGCTGGGATTGACGATTCGGCAGCTTTGTCGCCTACTATTGAGCCTTCGTGTATACTGGCTGTGATTGTTGACAATAATGCTGACTGTGTGCTGGTGGATAATTTGAATAGAAATTTGGTGTGCTCTAATAATTTTGTTGATGTCCTAGTAAATTTGGTTGACACGCATACTATGGTCAATCGTTTGGGTGATAATTCTAGTTTTGATATTAGAAACCATGTGGATTGGATGCATGGATCGTCTGAATTTGAATCTGAATCTGACTTTTAAGATTGTGGTTTGGCTTCTCCGGATTTTTGCGGTGGATCTGACCCTGGAAACAATTTTACTCTGGTTCGTGGTAGACCTGGTATCTCGGTTGCCTCTCGTGGGAGATTTCGTGGGAGGGGCCGGAGAAGGAGATAATTTTTTTCTCTGTAGACTTTATTTTTTCCCAATATTTCTCGGGTTGGTTTTCTGGAAGTTTTGTCGCTTTGGTGGTGCGCTGGTTTGGGGTAATGATGTGGCTGAGGCTCGTGTCCTTGTCGTCTAGCTGGTGGCAACCTTTGGTGTTGTTTTTAGAGTTGGTTGGATTTTGGGCGCTGGCTTCACCTTATTGGATGGTCCGTGCGAGGCTTCGGAGATGCTGGGAGCCTCAGCCGATTACTGAGCTTTGGTTGTATTTTTCCTTTTTCTTTTATTTTTCTGTTTTATGCTGTTGTAATTGTGATTGTTTATCTTAATATATTAGTTTTTGTTTAAAAAAAAAATAGTGTTGTTGTATGTTTTTAGTTTGCATTCCATTTTTTTATAAATTTTTAATCCAATCCTTCATCTATGTTCCTATTTTGTGAGATGGTTAAATTGAATTTACATAGCAATCGTAATTTAATATAAATATTAGATTAGATTTTCACATATGCATGCTGAATGTTTGGTATTCTCAATGAAATGGAATATGCATCTTATTTAAAATCGATACTAGAAATGTCTCACAATAATCAGAAAGATTATAAATGAAACTTCTTGATGTGCTCATCCACTTCAAAAAAAATTGACTATAACTTCTAGCAATTGAAGTATCTTAAAAATCTTATGTTTTTTACAGTACAAATTTCTATACTGTGATTCCTCATTACAAATCAAATAAATTATTTAGAGGTAATATTATATCAAAATTTTTTAAAACCGTCGATGTCGGTCTCAAGCCCGGATGAAAAAGGTTGAGGGTTTGTTTTTATTGCACAAATTTTTTTTTTTTTTTTGCGCTGCACTGCATTCGCATGAGAACCAACAACATTATTAGGTGTTTGACCCCAAATAGCTTAGAATGAGGTATTAATGTTGATTTAATTTATTGCTTATATGAAAAGATACATTTTTTGTATTTTGCTGTTCGTTTCTACAGAGTTGCCTCTTCGTTTAGCTGTAATTTGTTTCATTCAATTCCTTCAACTGCTGTGCTGAATTTCCACATTTGTGTCTAATTTATTTTTGATCTAGCAAATATGAAGAAATTTTCTTCTTTGTTGTTTGGGTCTGTATTATGATTTCTTACATGCATGTCATAGCAAGGAATCATTGTTACCAATTCCCTGCCATTCCCTCTATTTGCCTTGAGATAATATCTTCATTTACTTAAAATTTTATTAATTCTTGTTCTTTCAATAAATATAATAATTTTTCATCATTGATGTCAAACGTATGTTTAATTTACATGTATAGATATTATGATAAGGCGATTCAATTGAATGCTAGTATTGGTATTAGTGAAATAATCAAGATAGATGTGATGTTTAATACGAGGCTTATGAAAATCTTAGATGGCAAAATTTGGCGTAGATGATTAAAAAAAAAAATTCAAATTTGATGTTTCTATTTTTTATGGTAAAATTAATTCTAAATTTATGAGATTAATTCATTAAAGCAAAGCACTAAATTTGTTACTGAATATATAAACAAATTTGAAAATTTGTTGATACATTACTAGATCATTGAAGATCATGAAATCACAATCTCTAGCTGAGAAATATCCACTCTTGTATGAAGATATAAAGCAAATATGATAATTAAAAAAAGTTTCAATTAGAGTAAAAATGTTTTTCATAAATAAACATTAGTAATTATAATTACTTATAATAATAAATTTAATAATTTCTTTTCATCTTAACAATGATAATATAATTAAAATATTTATAATATGAATTATTATTTTTAAATATTTAGTAACGTGCATTTAATGCACGGGTATTTTTACTAGTAAAATCACTTCAAAAACCATAGCATATTATATTTTTCTATTAATATGACTTCAATGTTAACATTGATTAAGAATACCTAATGTTACTAGTTTCTTTAATTTCAACATAAGTTATAAAAAGTTTGTAGTTCCTATTGCTTCTGTTCTGTTAGAGTAAGAATTTACTGCCATACTTTTTTTAACTTGATTTTCTTGCAAGACATAGCTAAGATATTTCCCTTTTATCTGAAACAACTGAGTGTGTCTTAAGAATTTACTGCCATACTTTGGGGACTATGGCGATTCATCCTTTGCCACCGAAGATTGTTGTTGGATAATGGAATTAAGAAAGTTAAACTTTTTTATGCGGATGAAAAAACACCATGAAAGCACTTGCTGGGAGTAATATTGAGGTCATGGTAGCTATTCCAAGCAATATGCTTGTAATTATGAACGATTATGATGCTCCACGGCGCGGAAAATTATAGAATTTGGACACCGGACGACGTTCGGAGCTCAATGAAATGCGTCACATCACCACCTACTCGGTAGTGAGGTCAATATGAGCTTGGTACTTCACAGTACCGTACTGCTCGGTACTGTGGAGTACCGAACTCAGTACTGCTCGGTACCGAGTTTAGTAGTACTCAGTACTGTGAAGTACTGAACGTAAGCTGTGTCCGATATCCGAACCCAATAATTTCCCTTAAAGCACTGGATTGATAGAAATGTTTCTCAATATACGTTTGAAGGAGGAGTCAATATCAAGTAAGCCTTTTTTTAGATGTTTAGCTACCGCAAATTTAGATTTGGGTTGACTTTTTTTTGTGTCCAATAATTATGACTCATTTGCTTGAGCATGTTTTCGATCTCATAATTTTTTTTTTGCTAAAAATAGTACAACAAAGACTATGTAATTAATATTAGGATGAAATTTACATAATAATGAAATATAATTACCAATTGAGTGAATTTATAGAAAAAAATATTTTTATGATTATATTTATCTTCTTCTTCCTTTAATTTTAATGAATTAAATTAATTTCGACATGACCATTGGCATCGCTCCATCTTTAATACGGGACCGCCACAGTAAGATTGAAAACATCTTCTCCTATTTTATAGAATATTCTAGTATATTAAAGCAGCACCACGCGAATAGGTTGCTAGGGTTAATCTTCTTCTTTTTTTTCTAGGGTTAATCTTCTTCTTCCTGCCGGCGACCATTTATTAGGGTTTCGTTTTTCTCTTCTAAAATTCTCAATTGCGTTGTCGCAGGTCAGTTCGATGCCTTTTAAAACCGACCTCATTGGCATTCTGCGATCGGGCTTTTCCTTTATAAATTAAGTATTTTTTTTCCAACAAATTGTTGAGATCTAAGTCTTCTTCTATGTACATTGAGAAACGGCCTAATATTGCAATTGCGTGCTGCTTCTATATGGACTGCAGCAAGCAATCTATCGTTAGGCCATAAGGATTTCCTGCCTTTAGCTCTGATTTTCCTCTATGCTTAGTAGGATTTTTCGGTGACAAGGCAGGTATATCCTGCAAAGAAATTTACTTCTTCGTTTATTAGATATTATGATAACTTATTTTCCGCTGGTTTTGGCATGGTGCAGGATGATGAAACAAATAAGACGGATTCACATTGATTTCTACAAAATGATATGTTAACCAGCTACATCTGACACATTAGGGCATCTTCAACAGAAAATCTCTTTTTTCACTCTAAAATGGCAGAAACTTTCAAAATACCGCAATTCATCTTCAATGGATTCCATTTCTTTTCTTTCTCGCTCTAAAAATATCTCTCTTGTTTCAAGCCTTTCCTGCGAAGCTAAAAAATAGAGCGGTTTTTTGACGTAGGTGACGGACTGTCGATCCATTGGAGCAAAAAGCCACTCCATACACCCGAATGCAGTTCGGCTGAAGAAGCTCTTATGCCTCCATTGTTGACATTTCTTTCTATTTTTTAGTTCTTTGTTTGGGATTATGTCGGACCCTAATGAGCCAGTGATGTGATCATTATATTTGCTACTCTTGATGGTGCCAACCATCTGATGAACATAACCGCCAAGATCTCTGAGGCTCTATTGTTCTACTGAAAAAGTACAAAAAAATGAAGCTTCAATCACCAGTTTGCTGTCTATTATTGTAGTATATAGTTTAATCTGAAGTCTTTTTGAGCAATAAATCCATCATTATTGAAGTATAGTATGTGTAATCTGGTCAATAGAGTTTGAAGCCTTTGAAGTTTTTTAGGAGATTATTTACATTGACTTTTATCATTCTATTTTGAGTTGGATTCAAAATTAATTTGCTATAAATTGAAGTTTTGTTGTTGGGCATTGAGATTGGTTTGATGGTTCAAAGTAGTTTTAGCAGTGTGGGCTAATGAAATTGATGAATGTTATTGTTGGTGTTGATAGTGTTTGCAAGGTTTTATTCAAATTATAATATTTAAATATTATAATTGATTGATAATGGTTGGTAGGTTCTAATTGAATGGTAGTGGTTAGGAGGTCATAGTTAATATTTTATGTAAATTTTGGTGATTGTGCTGCAGAGTTGTAATTAGATGATTGTGGATGTTAGAGAGTATTTTTTTTTTTTTTTTTTTGCATTGAATTTCATTTTAATTTGTATTGGTGTTGGGCAACTAATGGTTAATAGAAGAATTATTGTTAAGTCTTGGGTAGTTTAATAATGATGGTTGGAGATCTAATAAAACAAATATGATTGATAGATTAGAGGTAGGGTGTTTGTGATTTGGAGTATTTGGAGTATGTGTGTATTTTAGTCAAACTACCTTGTAAGCTAGTTTGTGCTGATTAGGATGTAATGTGCCTAGATTAGGGTGGTGTTAGGAATATTTTGGGCCTCAGATGAAATTACATCAGGATGACTTGGGTTTTTTATAGCTAGGAACTAGATTGGTTAGAGTCCAAATATATGATTTATAGCCTTAACTTGTGAGCTAGGCTCCTTAACGAGCTCATCCTATCTTTTCCAATTATCCAATTTTTAACCCTGGGTGATCACCCGTCACATAGAATCTTTTGCATACAAACAAAATGATAAAACTTCTTAATTATAGGGAGGGGAACGTAATAAAGTATATTAAAAAAGAAGAAACATTTAAATATTGAGTTAGAGAAATAACGAGCGAACTTCATAATTTACAGATTTTATAATAATAATGCCTTTATATATGATGTTGAAAATTATCGACATTAGAGTAACAGGATAGTGAAGCTTCAAAACATCTTAATTTGTGTGCAGTACTCAATTTTTTATTAATTATAGTTAAGAAATATTAATTTATCAATCTAATTTGCATTGAATCAATTATGCACTCGTTAGTTAATGATTATTATTGAAATTCTATAATTTTTAATTTTCTATTTCTAATGAATAATCATTTTGTTACTTTGATGTCAGCATGATATTTATCATACGTACTCTAGAAAGTTCTTGAGATGATACGTGAATGAAATGACAATATAAAAATGTTGCATAATGCATTGATTAATAGAGAACATCAATTATACTAACTGAGGATGCAATATCCTCGTTGCGCACGAAATGGAAAAGGTTTTTGAAAAAAAGTTATTAAATGGAAGTATCTTTAATACTATTTTAGACGATATCTCCTATGATAATTAATATTTTCATTAAAAAAGAATAAGATAGACATATATGCGACATATAGATATGCAGTAATATGGTGAGTTATATTCAAAATATGTTTTTAAATTAAATTTATTTTATATTTTTAAAGAACATGCAATTATTAATGTCAAATATTGTATTACGTATAATTTAAAAAACCAGTATGTTGTGTTCACTGTTGAGTTTTGACTCAACATATATTTACAAATTGAATAATACTATCAAAGAGTTTAATGAGTGAAAGATGAAGAACAATATATTTGTAGGTGTAATACTCCAAAGAAAAGTACTTATAATATTCCCTAGAAATGATTTTGAGGTTTTAGTTTACTTTTTCATATATTTGAATAATTTAGCAAATAAAATAATCATTATCTGATAATATCCTTACCTAGATGATGGCATTATGACTTATATTACTTTTTGGAAATTCAAGATCGCAGCCTGGAAGTTGGAGTTGAAAATATTTGAATTTTCTAGGACCGCGACCACCACTATTCGAGGCGTGAGGAGGGACCCAATTGAGCAGATAATTTGTTTGCTTAGATAAAAAAGATCTTTTAGATAGTATGCCATGCCTGATGGAGTAGAAAGGTGTCACTGTTTATATTTTTCTGGATTGAGAAAGTGTTTGATTGAAAAAGTGTTAGATATGAAAAAGATAATTTTCATTTGGAAATTTTATTTCTAATAAATTTAATTTTGAAATTGAATACTTCAATTATGAATAATATATCACATTGAGAAAAAAATATAAATTTCTTATAGGTTTAGTTACAAAACTTTTGAATTTTAATCCTAATTATCATAGTCAATTTAGGAAAATAAAAATTGATCCTCAAGATCAAAATGATATGGGTTTTTATCTAGTGATTGACTATAATATCTGGAAAAGGATATTTAATATTCATAATTAAATCATGAAATAATAATGATATATATTCCTGAAGAGAAAGAGATATCATTTTACTATCAATTATTTGAATTATTCATGATAATAATTCATTTATTGATTTTCTTAAAGATAATTAATTAAGTTTTTAAAAAATTAATTTTTGAAATTTTAGATCTTTAGTTTTTAAATTTTCTGCAAGCACAAGCCACTCGTAGTTAATTATATCGTAGAAAAGTTTGAATTTCCTATGAATATCTTGATATAAAAATAAGAGTAAAAATGTTTATTTAAAATTTTAAAGCATTATATCAACGGAGTGAGTATTAAAAACTTAGATAGTGGATGATATCAAATATTGAACAACTATTTCTGGAGGTCAAAGGGAAGGGTAGTGAGGGTGTGGGATTCTGAATAATTCAGAAAACACCTAGCATATATTAAGTGTTGAGCATAATTTTGGATTGGAAAGAGGTTGGAATTTAAGTTGTATTAATTTTATTAGCAAATTGATTATATTCTCAGAAGATTATTTATCTTATAGTTCTAAACTTAACTAAGAACTTAAGTCTAAAGTGGGTACTAAATATTAGTATATGCAACTTAATTAAGTATTTATAAATTTGGACTTACCCCGGCCTGAATTAGAGAGCCAGTCTAACCACCTGATCACCCAAAATTCATAATGTTCTATCTTTTATGCAAAGAGTGGTAAGGGCCAGTATTTAGTTAAGTTAAGGAAATGGGGCTGATATTTTAGTGCAGATCCTAATAGTCCCTTAACTCTTGATGTATTGAAATAAAATATAATTTAACAATTTAGACACTTTTAAGTTTGTTCTAGTTCAATGTATGTAATTAACTTGGATGAATGCTTAAGATCTTCAAATTAAAGTGTTTAAAATGCTTTAAAAGATTTTTTTTAGAGATTATACAGACATTCTCTTGATAGCGACTGCACCTAAGTAGATAGGTGTCTGCCACGAATCAAGTAGACAGGGAGACATCTAACCAAGAGGAGTAAGTAATAATATTGATGGCATGTTGACCCTCGCGAGCTGAGCTTACGTCTTAAAATATTAAAGTTTTTATTTGAGTTTAATTATTTAAAATTTAATTAAAAATAGAAAAAGTTTTTGGCGTCTTCTTCACGAGCCTGCCGATTGATTCCAGAACAAAATCAAAATACAACATAGTAATTGCCAAAAATTAAAAAAAGTAAAATAATCATAATTGTAGTAAATCATCAATCAAAATCAATCAAATGTAATTAAATAAATTTCATACTCCAAGTTGCAAGTGTCATTTAATAGTACATTCATGGTATGCAAAAAAAGTAAAGTGTTATGGTATCGACTAAAACAGGCATTGGATTCTACTCTTTAAGACTTTAAGTGACTTTGAGAGTGGGATTTCTTCTTGCTCTTAATCACTTTTTCGTCCTTCTGCGGATACTTAAATCTGTCGGATTCGGATTCCAAATAAAAAGAAACTCTCTCCCGCCCTGAAAATTGATGTTTTCTTTTTCCTTTGTATATTGAAAATTAACTAAATCATATTTCCAAATGGATAAGAACTTCTCCCCGCGGTAATGTTTTTCTTTGCTAATATTAAATTACATTTAAAAATAAAAAAATGTATAGACTCAAACATCATGTAGTGTTATCGCTTAACGTAGTTATCATTTAAATTACATCTCAAGAAGCTTATATATTAAATTAACAAATATTCAAATCAATTATTCTGGTTATGCTCTTTTAATTAAAGGGGACTTAACATAAGGCAAAACACATGTAGAAACTTGATTAGTTTATAAAATTTAATTTTGCCGCTCTTATAATTTTAATGTCATGTATGAGCATGATCACTTACATAAGATATGTCAGCATTTAAATAGCTCCTAACATACGAAATAATCTAATGCTCAAATTAAATTAAATTCACAGGTTGTAAAATTTAAATAAATAATCTACCATCATCTACTCAATTTTTTAAACATCATGCATTGAAAGCTAAACAAAGCTCAATACATAATACAAGAAGTAAAACATCGACCTAGCTTAGGACTAATGTTAGTTGTGTCATACAAACCATCTAAGATGTGTGAGGTAATTTATGTGTTTTGATATATCTTAATATGGGTGTTAGTTGGAAGGCTAAAGGGAATTTTGATTTAGTTTTAAGTTCTTTAATATTTTGGAATTGGTTTTAAAATATATTTAATATTAAGTGATTAACTAATATTTGTTAAACCATGACATGAATGTTTAATTTCCATCATCATTTGGGCTAAGTTTAATAGCCTCGTAATCTTGGGTTACCTAATAGTAAAGGGTTAAGGTATATTTTTTCAATACTAGACCTTAAGATTAGTAATTAGACTATAAATTTACTTTGAAATTGATTTTTCATATTTATTTAATGATTTGTAAAGTTTGTTGAAATTTGAAATAAAGTTAACTAAAAAGTTGACTTTTGATTTTGATATTTTTTTATGGTTTGAGATTTTTTTAATAAATATTACACCTTATACAAAGGTCCATGCCTTTTAGTTTAACTTAATGAGAATTTTTTCTATTAATTATAAAATTTTGAAGTTTTTGACTAATTTTGAAACTATGGTTGACCGGGAGAGTTGACCTTTTGACTTTTACCTATTTTTATAGGTTTGTCATTTTTAAAAATTACTAGACCTCAAATGGAGTTGAAATAACAATAATTTTGTCAATTTGAAATTTCCTAGAACTTACTTATATTTCTTTTTAAAAGTTTGCTTAATTAATGGTTTTTAAAATTATTTAATTAGGAAGGTTTTGATATTTTTTATTCAAACACTCCCCAAAACTAAATGGATTTCACTCATAGAGGTTATAGAGTGACCACTGGGAGCATTTTTTAAGTGTTTAGAATTTATTTAAATTTTAAATAATTTTTTAATTCAGTTAATTTAATTAAATATTAATTTTTACTAAAAACTTAAATGAAGT
The DNA here is from genome assembly GCF_001605985.2 of Dendrobium catenatum. Taxonomy (NCBI): domain Eukaryota; kingdom Viridiplantae; phylum Streptophyta; class Magnoliopsida; order Asparagales; family Orchidaceae; genus Dendrobium; species Dendrobium catenatum. The sequence goes on along the minus strand of NW_021320022.1, from coordinate 140,680 downwards.
CAAATTAAAGGTCAGTGATATGATTTTTATTTTCTGGATAGAGATTAAATTATGGTCAGCTTTGATACTATTATTGTATTTTTTAGATTTAATTTAGATTTATTACATTTTTTAAATTTTTGGGTCATCAAAACAGGCTGAATTATGACTTGCTTATTTTCTTACTTAATGTCCTCCAAATACATGCAAAATTTAAAACCCTATGGTACAAAAGATTACTAAGTTTTACTGTGTTTACAGTTTCATTCATATTGGTGTGTTAGAATTTCTTATATTTCTCTAATTTGAACTAAATCGTTATCCTTAAATTATTTTGTCTAGGTGTACTAATTGTTCAATTAGATTCCAATCTCTGTCAAGCTAACCCTTGAATATCTGATGGCAAGCATACCACAATAAATTTTACAGTCTATTTTGTCAAATTTGAGAGTTATGAATTTTCAAAAGTTTTGGGTCCAAAATTAGACCTGCATTACTTGATGAATTTCACATCACATCCAATTCCTTGAGCATCTGGACCTTAGAAAAAATGTAGGGAATTGCCCTAAAATGCTTGAAATATTTCACGCAAAAGTGTGTGTCCTATATCACTAGAGTGTGGAGGAAATTAAAAATGTGGAGTTTTGTATCAAACTTATATCTCACAATCCACTGGTCAAATTAACTTTAATTTAATTTTAATAAAATACGGTAGATGTCGACACCTTTTTAAAATGACACCAAAAACACTGAATTTGATGAAAAAATAGATTTTTTTTTATGAATTTTTGAAGATTATGGACATTAATGATTTTGTTTTCAATTTTAATCAAATCAGGTCGTCCAACACCGGCCAAACCAATCATTGGTAATGATTGGTACAAACGCGGCATTCGACGTTGTGGCCCGACATGTGGCAGATGTCGAATCAACCACTTAAACATGCTTGACATGCATTGATCACCGTTCAAAGTATCAGATCGATTGTGATCCAAGCGCCATATATGTGCCTCGTTGCCAGCACAAATTGGAAGAGGCCTGCGTTCAAGTCCAGGATAAGCCAACGTGATTTATAGTGATTCTGTGCCAGTTTGATCAGATAATCGAACGGTCCAAACCCAAATCGATGGATTTCAGTTCAAAATTTGACTTGTAAAGCT
>NW_021320022.1:88268-139441 GCF_001605985.2 Dendrobium catenatum | reverse complement strand
TCAGGAAGGGGAGAGTTTTTATTGATGAGAACACACACCCTAGCAAAGGTGAGTCTGGTACGATTGGCAGTGAGCGTGTCAACAGAAATCGGAACCCCAATGAAACTAGCAATCCGAGAGATCCCTAAAGGCGTCCACAGCGCCAAAGGTAAATCCATAATTTTTATCCAGATGGGTATAGTGGCATTTTCATCCCTAACCGGCTTAAACTTTGGGGACCAGCGCTGCAAGATGAAAGGCTTCCCCAACAAAAATCAGGGCCCCCCGTTCCACACCATTTCCAAATCTTCCAAAGCCGAAAATTTTAAGAGAAAGAATCCATCAGCAAGAGAAAGGAGAGACATCGCACCTTTGATGTTCCAAACCTTTTTCATAGCCGAAAGCAGTCGTTCGTAGTAGGGGCGAGGGCCGATCGAGTAACCTACCAACGAAAGGTTCCAGAAATTAGCACCTTCCGCTAGATCGTTGCCTTTAAAAGAAAGCTTCGGAGCCGGTGTGACGAAGGAGACCGGGAAGTTGGTCGATTTAACAGCAGGAGTAGAAACATTCTCCGCATAGGAACTAGAACGAAGCACAGAAGGTTGACCTTTAGAAGTAGTCGAAGATAGGGGGGAAATCTTGAGGATCCAGCTCCATGCAAGCAGGAAAAAGCCTCTTCCCCTAAGGGAAGAGACGAAGACGGCGGAAGGAGGCGAAACCCTAGCAGAGCCTGTTGAAGTTATATTGCCAATCAAGTAACGGGAAGAGTGAAGCTTCAAAACATCTTAATAGGTGAGTACTCATATTTTTATTATTAGAGCAATAATATTGCTTTATCTAATCTAATTGCATTGCATCAATTAGCACTCGTTAGTTAATACTATTATGAAATTCTAGAATTGTTATTTTTCTATTTCAATGAATATTCATTTTGTTTACTGATAGTCAGCATGATTATTTATCATACTTAATATAGAAAGTTTTTTAATGATAAGTGAATGAAATGAAGATATAAAAATATTTGCATCTGCATGTTGATCTATAGAGACCACTCAATTATGATACTAACTGAGGATGCAATGTCCTCGTATGCACTAAATGGAAAAGGTTTTGAAAAAAGTTATTAAAATGGAAGTACATTTAATACTATTTAGACGGTATATCTTATGACGATTGTATTTTCATAAAAAAAGAATAAAGATATGATATATATGCCACATATAGATATGCATAATATTGGTTGTTATATTTAAAATGAGTTTTAAAATAGAATTGATTTTATATTTTAAAATGAACATGCATATTATTCAAATATTTATATTATTGTAATTTAAAAATATATTGTGTTCACTAAGTTGAGTTTTGACTCATACATATATTTACAAATGAATATATATATATTATTCAAAGAGCTTAAATGAGTGAAAGATGAGAGAATTTATATTGTAGGTGTAATGCTCCAAAAGAAAAGTACTTATAATATTTCACTCTAAAATGTTTTGAGGTTTTAGTTACTTTTTCAATATATTGGAGATAATTTTAGCAAATAAAAGTCCAAATCGTCTGATAATATCCTTACCTAGATGATGGCAACTATGACTTAATTGCTTTAGGAATCAAGATCATAGACTGGAGTTGGAGTGGATAAATATTTGAAGTTGTTCTAGGACATGCGACCACCACTATTCAAGGGTGAGAAGGGACCAATTAATGCAGAGAATTGGTATCTTAGAATACAAAAGATATTAAATAGTATATCATATCGAGATGAGTGGAAGATGCCACTCTCTATATTTTTCTTAGATGGAGAAGTGTTTGATTGTAAAGTGTTATAGTTTTAAAAAGATTAATTTCATTTGGAAGAATTTAATTTCAAGTTTAATTTTTGAAATCAAACACTTCATTATGAATAATATATCACATTGAGAGGTAAAAATGTAATTTCTTAATAGGTTTAGATTACAAAACTTTGAATTTATCCTAATTATCATAGTCAATTTAGGAAAAAAATAACATATGATCCTGAATGATCAAAATGATGTTTTATATCTAGTGATTGACTATAAGAACATAGATAATGAATATTTAATTTCATAATTAAAATCATGATAATAGAATGATATATATTCATGGAAAAAGAAGATATCATTTACTATCAATTATTTGAATATTATGATAATAATCATTTAATTTGATTTTTTCAAAGATAATTAATTAAGTTTTGAAAATTTTGATTTGAGTTTTTAAATCTTCTACGAGCGCAGTCCTCGTCGTTAATTACATCTTAGAAAAGTTGAATTTCCTACAAATAATCTTGATTAAAATAAGAGTAAAAAATTCATTTAGAATTTTCAAAAATTGATATCAACATACTGATGATTGAAATTCAATAGGGATTGAATCAAATTTGAACAACTATTTCGGAGGTCAAAGGAGGAAGCTGGGTAGGAGGTGCTTGAGATTCTGAAATAATTCAGAAACACCCTAGCATATCCTTAGTGTTGAGCATGAATTTTGGATTGAAAGATGTTTAATTTGAGTTGTCAATTTTATTAGAAGATTTGGATTATATTCTCATAAGATTATTGTCTTATAGTTTAAACTTATTTTAGAACTTAAGTCTAAAGTGGGTACTAAATATAGTAGCATGAACCTAGTTAATGTATTATAAATCTGGACTTATTCCGGTCTAGATTAGTCGTCTAAAATTCATATGTTCTATCTTTTATGCAAGAGTGGTAGGGACGATATTTAGTTAAGTTTAAGAAAATAGGGCTGATATTTAGAGCAGATCATAATTAGTCCTTTAATTTGATGCTTGAAATAAAATATAATTAAATTTTTAGACACTTTAAGTTTGTTTCTAATATAATGAATGCAAATTAACTTGATGAATTCTTAAATCAAATATGAAACAGTTTTAAAAAGGCTTAAAAATAAATTTTTCCTAAAGATTATATATACAACATTATTTTGATAAGACAGCATCCTAATAGGTCAGGTGGCCTGCCAGAACCCGTAAACGAGGAGATGCCTAACAATGAGGAGAAGTAATAATATGATGCATGTGACCCTCGGCGAGCATGAGCTTACTTTTTAAAATCATTAATGTTTTTATCTGAGTTTAACTATTTTAAATTTAATTAAAATAAAAAAAAGTTTTTGACGTTCCTTCACGAGCCTCCGATTGAGTTCCAGGCTAAATCAAAATAAACATGCAATTGTCAAAAATTAAGAAAAGTAGATAATCATAATTAAACTAAATAATCAATTAAATCAAATTAATTAATTAAATTCAATAATCCATGTGGCAAGTGTCATTTAATAGTATATCCATGGTCTGAAAAAAAAAAGTAAAGTGATCGGGTACCGCTAACAACAGCACGGATTCTACTCTTAAGATTTAAGTGACTTTGAGAGTTGGATTCTTCTTGGTCTTCACTTTTTCATCATTATGCAGACTCCTTAGGTTCGTCGGGTTTGGATATCCAAATAAAAAGAAACATTCCCCTAGAAAGGGGTGTTTTCTTTTTTCTTTGTATATTTGAAAATTATCTAAATTTAGATCTCCAAATGGATAAGAACTCTTCCTCATGGTGTTTTTTTCTTTTTTGGATTTTTATCTCCTCTCAAATCACTTTAAATATTACAACTATTGACTAATATTAAATTGCATTTTAAAAATAAAAAATTCTAGTCTCAAACATTATGTAGGGTTATCTTAAGTAGTTATAATTTAAAATTACATCTCAAGAAGTTATATATTGAAATTAAAAGTATTCAAACCAGTTATACTTAATCATGCTCTTTTAATGTAAAAGGGGACTTAACACGGCAAAACACATGTAGAAACTTGATTAGTTTAAATTTAATTTTGCCCCCTTTAATTTTAATGTCATGTATGAGCATGACCACTTGCATAAGATTATGTCAGCATTTAAATCGCTCCTAACATAAGAATAATCTAACGCTCATCAAATTAATTCACATATTGTAGAAATTAAATAAACAATTACATCAATCTATCAATTTTTAAACAACATGCATTGAAAGCTCAAAAAGCCCGACACATAATATCAAGAAAGTAAAACACCGACCTAGCTTGAGACTAGTGTTGGTTGTCCTATCCAACTATTTAAGGTGTGTGAGGTAAGTTATGTGGTTTGGATGTATCTTATATGGGGTTAGTTGATTAAAGTTGTTTGATGTTTTGGTTTGTTGAAGGCTTAAGGGAATTTTAATTTAAGTATAAGTCTTAATATTTTGGAATTGATTTTAAAATATATTTAAATATTAAGTTATTACTACCTTTATTAAACCAGGACAATGAAGTTTATTTCATCTTCATTGTGGCTAAGTTAATAGCCTCGTAATCTTGGATTACGTAATAGTAAAGGTTTGAAGGTTAATACTTTTTTAAATACTAGACCTTAAGATGAGTAATTAGACTATAAGTTTACTTGAATTGATTTTTCAATATTTAGTTATGAATTTATGAAGTTTGAGTTAAATTTGAATTAAAGTTGACTGAAATTTTGACTTTTGATTTTGATTGATTTTTAATGGTTTAAGATTTTTAAGAAATATTGGATCTTATATAGAGTCCAATGCCTTTTAGTTTACTTAATTTAGAATTTTCCTTATTAATTTATAAAATTTGGAAGTTTTGACTTGATTTTAAACTATGATTGACCATAGAGTTGATCTTCTGACTTTTACCTATTTTTATTAGTTTGTCATTTAAAAAAAAAACTAGACCTCAAATAGAGTTGAATAACATTAATTTTGGTCAATTTGAATTTTTTTAGAATTACTTATGATTTTTTAAAGTTTGCTTAATTAATGGGTTTTTTAAATTATTTAATTAGGAATGTTTTGATTATTTTTATTCATACTCTTCCAAACTAAATGGAATCACTCACAGAGGTCAGAGATGACCCATGGGAGCATTTTTAATTGTTTAGAATTTATTTAAAATTTTTAATAATTATTTAATTATTTAATTTAATTAAATATTAATTTTAACTAACACTTAAATTAAAGTCAAATTAAAGGTCCAATGATGGGATTTTCATTTTCTAGATAGATAATTAAATTATGGTCAGTTTGATATATTAATTGTATTTTTTAGATTTAATTTAGATTTATTACAATTTTAAAAAGTTTTTGGGTTATCAAAAAGGCTGAATTTTGACTTGCTTAATTTTCTGACTTAATGTCCTCCAAATTCAATAAAATTTAAACCTATGGTACAAAATATTACAAAGTTTACTATGTTTAAATTTCACTCCTATTGGGTGTGTATAGAATTTATTAGGATTTTTCTAATTTGACTAAATCTTATCCTTAATTTTTTTTGTCCAGGTGTCACTAGTGTTTAATTAGATTCCAATCTCTATCCAGCTAACCTTGATATTGACGCAAGCATACCACATAAATTTTACAGTCTAATTCTGTTAATTTGGAGAGTTGTGAATTTTCAAAATTTTGTGACCAAAATAGACCCATTACTTTGTAAATTCACATCACATCAATCCTTTGAGCATCTAGACCTAAAAAAAATGCAAGGAATATCTAAAATGCTCAAAAATATTTCACCAAAAGTTGTGTCCTATTTAATCGCTAGAGTGTGAGGAAATTGAAAATTTTGGATTTTGATCAAACCTATATATCTCACAATCCACTGGTCAAATTAACTTAAATTTAAATTTTAATAAATACTAGATGTCGACACCTTTCAAATGACACCAAAAACACTTAATTTAGTGAAAATTTAGATTTTCTATGAATTTTTGAAGATTATGGACATTTAAATAATTTTTTTGATTAATTTAATCAAATTCGGTTGCTGACGCCGCCAAACCAATCATTGGCAATGATTTGGTCAAACGTCAGCATGACGTTGTGGCCCTAACATGTGGCGGATGTCGACTTGACCACTTAAACACATTGACATTCATGATCACTGTTTAATTGTATCAGATCCGATTTGATCCAAGCGCCCATAACGTGCCACATTGCCGGCATGGTTTGAGGGAAGAGGCCTGCATTCAAGTCCAGGATAAGCCATGCTGTTTAGAGTGATCTAGGCCGTTTGATCAGATAATCAGACGGTCAAAAGCAAACGATGGATTTCAGTTCATATTTGAACTGGAACTTTGATTTCCCATAACATCAAAAATACCTATTCAAATTTAACAAAATTTGAAATAAAGGTTGAGGGTAACATAATCTTACAATACCTAGAGTTTGAAGGCTCCATGTATTATAAATTTATTATATTTCTAAATTTAAAGTTAAACTAAAAGTTGAGATATCTTATAATCCAATGGATGAATTTTTTAGTTTTTAGCTTGTTAGACAGCTAATGAAATCCTTTACAACTTTACTGAAGGGCTCAAGAGCTCTTGGTAGCTAGATTTGAATATGCTACTACAAATCCTTTTTCTCTCACTTTCTCTCTCTCTCTCTCTCTTCACTAAATGGAGTTTTGAGCTCAAAAAAAGATGGGGAAAGGCTTGGGGAAGCTTTTCTTATAGCCGAAGAATATTAGTGCTCAGTCGGATGGGCTAGGAGCTGATGGATGAGAAGAAATGGGTAAGTTAAGAGAGAATGATGGATTTTGCTTTTTTTCAAATTATCCCTAATGATTGCTAGGAGTGATTGGGAGAGAGAGGCTTTAGATTACTGATAAGTACTCCCCAAGGATATCCAAATGCATGAGGAGGGCATGTGGTGCATGATATCACATGGGTTGAGTAATTTGACCATTTGATTATTCTTAATCCACTTAAATAATTGTGTTTACTATTTTGACTAATCAACCAAACATGTTGACTAGTGAGTGTTGCGACTTAGTTTTCAAAATTATATTTTTATATCATGTAAGTTTTTGATGTTATCAAAATATTATTGTGTTGATTAGTATTTCTCCTAATATATATTTGATATATTTTATTTGTGTGTACTAATATTTTTGAAAATCATACTCTAGACTGTTGAAGACTTCAAGACAGATTAGATCAAAGTTTATTATAATGTGTACTAACATTCAGAGTATGAAATGGGTGTGTACTAGTTCGTCCCATACAAACAGGTAAATTTTGTGAATTATTTGTGTTGTACGAAGTGGAGTTCATACATATAACTTATAGAGTACGAAATGGTGTTGTCCACGTTCGTACCAAACAAAGCATGATTTGGCTAAACTGATCGTAATGTACAAAATGAATTTTATATAGGATGCCGACCAGTGTACGAAATGTGTTCATATAAAATCATACCTAATGAACTTGTTTATTTTTGAACAGTTCATATAACATGATGTCAGTTCGTACATACGACTAATAGAGTACAAATTTAATTTTTATAGGATTTTACATGGATTTTTTTGAACTGTTCGTATGTATGAAGTACAATCATACTGTACGATCCAAGTATGTTTGACTTGAAATTTTTTAGTTTTCTGAACGGTTTATCATGTCATATATATTTAAGGTCCTAAAAATTAATTGTCACGTCTTCTTCTGCGTATTTTCATTTGAGAGTGAGTGTTAGAGTGTTTATGGAGAGTGTTTAGGAGTGAGGATTGAGAGATCTTGTAAGTGGAAATTATGAAGGGTTCACAAGATTGTCCAAAGGTGAGGATCATTTTGTATGTTCTTCAAATCTCTTTTCTACTTCTTTGAAAACTCTTGAGAGAATATCTTTGAAAAAGATCTAGTACTCTACCACACCGATAGGGAGAAAAAGGACGTTGGTACTCTGTCGTCACTAAGAGGTTGAAAAGGATGTTGGTACTCTGCCATCACTATGAGGGTGAGAAAGGATGCCGGTTCTTTGCTGTCACCAGGAGGGTGAAAAGGATGATAGTACTCTGCCACACCAGGATTGGTGGAAGATAGGTTATTATAAGGCCTTCTCCGCCTTGTTGTGGGAGCAAAAGAAGAGTCACTTTGGTATAGTGTAATACCTAAAGAAGGTGTCTTCAAGGAGTGGACGTAGATCTTGTTGGACCAAACCACTATAAAATTTGGTGTTTCTTTATCTTTACTTTTTATTGCTTTTTATTTTTTTAATAGTTAATTTTTGTGGTTGAAAAATATCTTTGAGAAAATATTAATAATTATGCAAAATATCTAAATCAGTTTTTTAGATTACCAAGATATTTTTTAAAATTACCAATTCACCCCCCCCCCCCCCTTCTTGGTTAGCCTTAAGAAAAATCTATTAGGTCTAACAACCTATTTAAACTTTAAGTGAGGTGGCATGGAGGGAATGTTTGAGGGCTGGTGGGATGGTTGGATAAGGTTTAAAGTTTAAGTGTTGGGATTTGAAAAAGGAATATGAGAGCTTAAGTGACTTTGACCGAGTCTTCATGAGTTGACTTGGTCTAAGTAAGTTTGATTTGACTTGTAATGAGTTTGGTTATATTTGAATAATCTTTTGAAATATATTTGAGAACTTGAAGAAGTTGATTTGGCCAAATCGGTTCGATATACCCATTTGAACCCTTAAGGGGTTCTTGGGTCAACTTAGGTTGACCAAGTCAACCTAGGTTGATCCAAGGCCTGGGTCAGGGTTGAACAGATTTGAAGTAACAAATGGAGTCTATTGAAGGTTGTTCCAAGGTCAGGGAGTTCATTTCAGTCAAATTGACTATTTAGACTCCTAAGGGTTTATTTAGTCAACATACATTGACTTGGTCAACCAGGTTAACCCAGGGCTTGGATTTAGGTTGAACAAATTTTGTTTAATGTTTTGAGTTGAATGGAAGAGGTCTCATGTAAAAATTAGGTCATTTAGTTTATTAAAACCCCTAAGGGCTTTGAAAAAGGCTTTATGGTCAAACTCAACTAGATGGTAGGTTTAACGACATATGTCGTAAATATTTGAAGGTTTTGTAACCTTTGGAAATAGATTCAGTTTCTGATGCAAGAGATCTCAGAATGAGTTAAAATTTGGAGGATAGACTCTAGAGACATTCCTAATCAATATGTAATTGATATATCATGATTCGGAGGTCATTTGATTAGTTTTAAAATGTTTAAAAATTTATTGAAAGAGGCTTTTAAGACCTAGAACTTTAGTCTTGGAATTTGGTATGGATTTGAATGTTTAATTACCAACTATCCAAATCATTCAAAATCATTTTAATAATTGTTAATGATTTGGATAGGGTGAAACTAGATTGAAGGTTGGATCAAATATTAAAGTCAGGGTTGAGAATTGGATTGATTTGAGGTTTGGGTTGAGGATTGAACTGGAATCTAGATTTTGAACTAGATTTAGGTATGGGTTTTGATTGAATTGAAACTTTTGATGAATAACACGTGGATGAATATTAATCAGCAGATCAACAAGGTAAGGATCTAGATGGGTTCTTGTGACCTCATATCAAAATGAGATTAGCAAAAGGCAGAAAGGTGGCGGAGAGGACAACATATGGATAAATTAGGTAACATTACTAATATGTTGGTCAATTGGTAAGAGTTTGTGGAACTTTTCAAAGAATGGCTTTACTATTTTCACAAGGAGATAGATGCAAGACAAATTCATAAGATTAGCACAATGAGACAAAATCAGTAATGCAATACGAAGCATTGTTTATAATATTGTATAGATATGAACCATAACTATTTGCAACTATATAAGAGAAATACTAATGATTCTTATATGGTCTAAAGGATGAAATTAGGAAACGTGTAGTACCTTTAGGAATCAAGGACTATATAGTATTAATAAAGAAAGCTAGAATGGTGGAGATAGGCTTTCACATCACTTAGAAGCAAGGAGATCAGCATAAAAGGAAGAATACTGAAGAAGAGATACATAATAATCAATCTTGAAGGATCATATGGGAAGAAGTTTAAATTTAGCTTTAATAGAGTTAGTAGTGGTGCTGCTAGCAGAGTCATGAATGCTTATACTAAGTGAGGAAGGTTTTATAAGAGTGAATGTTCAATGAGTTCCAACACTTGCTACTGGTGTCCTCATTCACCATAAGATAGAGAGAGAGAGAGAGAGAGAGAGAGAGAGAGAGAGAGAGAGGAACTTACGAGCTAGAGTGGGTGAGATGAATGTGAGAGGATGACGAGCGCAGAAGGGTTCTTGCGTTTGAAAGAAGATAAGAACAAATGAGCGACCGAGAGAAGGAGATGGAGAAAGATCGAGCAATAGATATTTAATATCTAACAATACGTACATATATAAGAGTATATGTGCAATACTCCTAGAGAAAAGCTAATATTTAAATATAGAAATTTAATATCTAAAAATATAATTTTATTAGAGTTTTGATTGAAAAGAGAAGATATAAGACAATTCTAATTTATTTTTATTTGAAAATTTTTATTTAATTTAAGAAATATTAAATTTAATTTTAAATATTTAAAAATTAAAATGAGTTAATGATAATATGTACATAAGAGTATATGTGCAATACTCATAGAGTAAAGCACTTATAGTATTTTACTCTAAAATTTATTGATATTTCAATTGTTCTTTCATTACATTGAATATAGTTTTAGCAAATAAAATTTCAAGTCGTCCGATCGTCAATTCCTTTGTTATTAATTCGAGACTCCTGGCCTAGTCCTGACAATTTGATCTTTTGTTTAATATCATGAAATTTTCAATCATATTTTAAGTATTTGATTTGAGTCCATTTGAATTTGGATTGGATCAGATCATTTTTGCTCCCATTTTTTCAAGGCATTATAGTTTGATTATAAATTTACTAAAATTAGAATTAGAATGTTCTACATTTCATTTTAAATTTTCTTAATTTGAATATAAATTTACTACCCATCCATGATCTTTTATATGATTCACCGAATATATCAAATATTAAAATTTATTCGATTTAATAAGTATCTCATCTAATTTTCTTTGCAAAATAGTAAGACTTTTGCTTCTCCAAACAGTAAATAATAACAAGTTTACTTTCACATCACAACATAGGGGAAATTTTTAAAAGGAGCAAAGTTAATAAATATATTAGGATTAGGAGCATGAAATTAATTAAATTTAAAAAGGAGCAGAAATGCGATCATGCATTACGTTTTCTAAAGAAAACGCAAAGGAGGATCGCATTTTTTGAAGAAAATGCGATCCTCCTTTGTGTTTTCCATATTTGTAAGAAAATGCAAAGATGCATTCCGTTTTCTTCATAACAGAAGAGGGATTAAATAATAGTGATTATTATAATTTTTCTTTACTTTATTAAAACTATAATAATCATTTCTTTTTGCTGCTTAGAGAACTAAGAAGCCTCACATGAGGCGTGAGCTTGCTGAACGAATAATCTAAGTGTGAGACTTTGGCTTCTTTTGAGATTTGAGATGTTGAATATATAAAAATTATATTTGATTTAGTGTAGAAAAATATAATTACTAAAAGTATGCGTTATAAGTAAAAGTTAATATTTAAAAATTATATAAATTTATAAAATATAGTTTCTACATAAATATGATATAGTCTCTACTTTTCTTAACATATTATTTTTCATACATAAATATTATAAAATGCAATCCACGTGTGCGTTTGTAAGAAAATGCAATCCATTGTTACATATTCTGCAGTAAGAATCGTACACGACCTTGGAGCTGAGTTTGTGTGGGACAACATCTGAAATTGATCATATATTCTTATTGTATTAGTTGCCAGTCTCTTCCATTTAGAAATTCCTTAGGTTTACCTTGTTCAGAAGATTGCAACAACTTTTTATAACACTTTAATAGCAATTTATCATTATCATGATACCACTTACAGTATAGAGTACAATGGTCTATGTCAAGCATCGATTTTCCCATTCCCTATTCAATTGTACCATCTTTATCACAACCAAGTTCAAGAATTCAACCCTTCAGAAAATCTATTGATACAACGTGATTGGAATGATCGCAGAATCTTTGTTGTAGAATTGTCCAACTCACGTTTCGTAGTTCAAAGCCAACTCGATATGCCTTAATTTTTTCACGTCTTCATGCTCATGCCACAATATGCAATCATCGTCTTCCCCCCAACTATGCAAAACACATCTATATAGTTCATTTGATGCCACCTTGGCTTCGAGGATCTCATCAGTTGGAGAAGATAAACTTTCACGCAAACGACTAACTCCCTCTGCCATCTTTTCTTTGGTTCCATCACTTACGTAGCCATCCCTCTGCAATCTATTGAAAACGGAATGCATCTTTGCATTTTCTTACAGCTTTGCGTTTTGTATGGAAAACGCAAACCAGGATTGCATTTTCTTCAGAAAATGTGATACTGCTTTGCGTTTTCTTCAGAAATGCAATCCTGCTTTGCGTTTTCTTCAGAAAACGCAATACAACATTTCTGCTCCTTCTTAAATTTAATAAATTTTATACTTCTAATCCTAATACATTTATTAACTTTGCTCCTTTTAAAAATTTCGCCCATAACATATCGCCATAGGAACGCACAACCGACAAAACAAAGCATGTGACCTGCCCTTTCCTTGTTCGCTTTCCACTTCAGCACCTGATAGCGAACCTGCACTCTTTCCACATACATTAAATTGGTCATCCACAAATGACGTCAGCATCGCCATTCGCCAAACAAAGTTGCCCTTATCTCTTCGAAACAGGCAAAGGGAGGTGCACGCTACTCGTTGTGTGGCTAATGTGGTGTGTAGCCAAGCCTGCAGCGATTAAAGGTTCTCTGAACAGTTACAAAGGCGACGGCGGCGGCAGCGGGATTCATGGTGGTGGCCCGTATTTAGTTGGGTTGTCCCTCTCCTAATTTTCCATTTCGATTTGGTCGGCAAAATTAAGTACGAACTGTCATTTTTACGACAAAATTTAATTAAATACGATGAATTAGAAGTAGGGGTGTTAATATTTGACCCGATTAAAAAATTTGATCTGTTTCGATTTGGTCGACTAAATAAGTAGAGATGTTTTCTATGTTTCTTTATTTTTTTACATATTATTATTAACTAATTCCTATTTTGGTCGACTAAATTAAATATATCATGCTCCTATTTATTGTTTGCTTTGTTTCTTTATTTTTTTTTCGAATTTGGTCTACAAATTTTCTACATCGTAAGTTTCATTGTTAGTTCGATGTCCACATTACGTATTTATTTATAGGGATTGCAGTGATGGATGGCTTTGTTAAAGTTATTTTAATTTAATTCGCTCTTTACTTGGTATTATTTTTCCATTATTATCTAAGAATGAGAAAATTTGTGTGGCACTATTTCTCAGAACGGTGACTCACTTTTTCAAGAAGATATACTACATTGTTTTTAAAAGAAAATACTTTTTTTAGCCATTTTTTTGTTCTGTGTTAATCGTATAAAAAACATGAACTCTACTGTTATGGGCATACACCATGGGGCAAACATCTAGTGAAGTGATTATGGAAATTGAGTACCTTCGGGATGCATGCTCTAATGCGAAGTTTTTTTATTGTTAGCTTCTCATGCCTTGTGATGTGAAAACATATTGTCATGTATATAGGAATGCATGAGACAATAAAATCCTTATAATGAGTTTATTTTAGATGAGAATGCATGAGACAGGAAACTATCAAAAAACTTGTATGACTAATTCTTACTTCCTAAATCTCTTCTTTAGTTGCCGCTTATTGAGTGATGCAACGAACAACTTGTTCTTTTTAAGTAATATAATATTATTAGAAAATGCAAAATATAATGTAAAGCTTGAAATTATTTTGAATTTTGTCTTTTGTATATTTTTATTTTTTATAAATTTGCCACCCCCAAAGAATTAAGGTTGGTTTCTCCCCTGGATGAGGTGAACTTTCAGATTGGTATATTTAAGAAGTTGAAGGAATCAAAATTGACAAACATATGATATCATATGACATTGGTCTTTACTTTTTAGGAAATTGATTGATAATTAAATTATTAGCTAGCTTATGATATGATATTCTATTTTTTAGCAGAAAGGAATTAATCGTCACTAGAATGATGATTATAGATTAACATGAGCTATATTATATTATCCAATGGCTAAAAATGGATGAAATAAATGCTAAGGGATAAATATGCATATCAATACATGATCATATGCTTCTTCCTTTTGCAATATTGAATGATTGTAAGAGATTACCACTTTGCCTTGGATGCCACCAATCTATTTTGTATAGCACCTTAGTCCCATTGCTAGTTTTTGCTATTCTTTTCACCAAGAACTGGTTATCCTAATATTAGAACATCAAGAGAGGTCATGGCTTCATCAATCTCATAGTCCAAAATGAAGGCTTGGATGGCTTTTATATTTTCCGCATTGGCCACTTAATGGTTCTCCATGTAAGTGGACAAGTCCATCTAATAAGCACTATCCCTGACCTTCAAGATTTTGGCTTGTTTCTTACCGTATTCTTATTATTTCTAACAAGAAAGAAGAAGATGATCTATTATTTTTCATGTTCGGTACAGAGTACACATAGGTGTCTATATATAGATAATAGACAAGACCTTGTACAAGCTCAGACAATAAGATAATGCCATCTGTAAAGGTAAATAAGTGTTATTGTAATTTGTGTTCTAATACAAATTGAAGGCTTGAATGGCTGTTATATTTTCCACATTGGCCACTTAATGGTTCTCCATGTAAGTGGACAAGTCCATCTAATAAGCACTATCCCTGACCTTCAAGATTTTGGCTTGTTTCTTACCGTATTCTTATTATTTCTAAAAATAATCTTTAAGTACTAAAATTTTAGTTTAAAAAATAATAAGAAAGTCATCCCAACTAATCCTTTATGTGGAGAGCATATGCTCCCTTTCTTCAAAATATTTTCGTATCTAGAATTTTAAATTTATTTATATAACATCTTAAATTTAAATTTAATACATACGAATTAAAAAAAAAATTAATAATATTTTTTTTCATACTATTTAAAATTTTATCTGTTGCGCAGTCATCACATCGTTTTACTATTATTTTTTTAATTTATAGGTGCGATGGCCGACGTCGAGGCCGCTGGACAGCGGACACCAAAACAAACAACAGGACAAGTGTCAAAAAATTATCTCACTTATCCATTTGAAATATATTTTTTAGATTTTTTACAGCCATTTCAATAAAAAAGAAAAAACAAATTATCTGCATAGATAAAATCTTTTTAACATTTTCTTCGGCCTCAAGGAACCAGCCAGAATAATAAAATAGAAATTAAATCTAACAGATAAAAAATATGTAAATGATACAAAATTTTAATATATTTATATATTTAATATGTAATATTTATATTAATATTTTAATCCCAAATAAAAAAAGTTACCCCAAAATATTGAAATGTAATGTGATTTAATTCATTTAAGTTCCACAAATTTCAGAATTTTCAGACATCAGCGGCTATATTAAAAAAAAAAATCAATATTTACAGAACAGACGGAATCTGATGCAGCGCTCATGGATATATCCGGTCACACAACAGAAATAAGCCTAAAAAAGTGAAAAAAAAATAGAGGAAAAAAAAGGAAATTAGGAGAAAAAAAGGTCCTTATTTCCGCTGAAAACCCTAGCTATCCCTCAGAGCGGGGGCCCTGAGGACGAAGATCCTGCAAAGGGGGTTCAGATCAGTGAATCCGCAACCTCAGATCCGAGATCGTCAGCCTTCGACATCGCGGAGAGACGGCTCGGCTGGGGATGAAACGATGCTCGGCGGCGCTGCTGGTGCGACGAAGGCCGGATCAGAGCGGTAAGAGCGCGTTTCACCCACTCGCCCTCCACTGCCCCGATCCGGACCAACGAGTTGGTCATCGCCGATCGCCTGGCATTCAACCGGTTCGACGGAGAAGAAGCGGCGTGTGGGCGGCGGGAGGATGAGGAACCTTTGTGGAGGCTGCAGCGGAAGGATCCAGGGTGTGTGGTGGGCGAGCACATGCAGGTCTTCCTCAGCGTGGCAGCGGAGGAGATCGGGCCGCGCTTGGCGGCGATGGGGTCGACTGAGCGGCCGGAAGAGGATCCGACAAGATTAACGCGCGTAGGGGAGTCAGAGCGCTTGTGGAAGAAGTCGGCGGAGCGGGAGGAGAAGGCGGAGGTCGGTGAAACCGCGAAGGCGGAGGTGGATGAAGAAGCGAAGGCGGAGGTGCCGGTAGTGGGTGAGGAGTAGCGCCCGCATCCTCCGACGCGGTCGCCGGAGAAGAACCGGTTAGACGGCGAGATGGGGTATGCGAAGCCGCCGGATCCGTGGAGTCTCAGACCGCTGGATCTGGTTCTTGAAGTTGCAGCCATGGGAATTTGGATTCAGTACACAGAAAGTCGCTACTTCTGAAGAAGAAATCAGAGTTAATTCAGTTGAACTTTTGTCAAACCTAGCTTAAGTCTGGGCGTAGTATTTATAGCGAAATTTGAGGGTGGTTAGATGCCGTAAATAAAGTGAAGTCCAGGGGTACTCTTTATTTAGACCACAACTGAAGGTATCCGTAGACCTGGGTTAGTTTAACCGTAGTTTGAAATTTTTAAATAAGTGAACCGAACTGTAGGGGCTAATGCTTAGAGGATAAGGGGAATTTATTTCCACCTGTCATATTTCACCTTTGACGTCACCCGCTATAATACAAACATTTGTGAGGCCCAGCTTGGTGGTGGGAATGGGGGCCTGTCGGAAAAATTTTTTACTCCAAAATATTACGGCCAAACCGTGGGCTGGGAGCTAGCTGCGGCCACTAGATTGCATAACGGTCAAGCTATGTGCGCCACGTATGGGCTATGGTGGAGTTTGCCATTTTTATAATAATAATTCTGAAAAAATTTTCCCAAAAAAATATTTAGAAAATTTAGGAAATTAGATTTTGGATAATTTTTTATTTTCTTAATTGTGTTTAGCATGACATAAATTTAATATAAAAAAATGAATTAAAATCTAATTTTAAAATTATTATAAAATAAATCTGTTAGCTTCTACTCTTTTGATGATCTTTTGTATAAAAGTGTAAAAATATTAAATTCAAATTTATTGGCAGATGGTATTTCCTAGATAAGAAATGAGAGAATAAAACGAGAGATGAGAAGAGAATGTAGGAGAAAAATTGAATGAAGATTTATCAGTTGTGACATAATCATGACCTAATAAAATATTTTCATAAAATGAAGATTTATTAGTTGTGACATGATCATGTTAGATATGCATTAGTGATTTTCAAATAAGGAGTGACTATGCATGAAATCATTGGCTGACTTCATTCGAGCTGGTTCAATTCTAGTGAATAACTTTGTCGGGTGTCTTGGACAATCTTGCCTAAGTGGCCTTTGGGGTTGAATATATTGGTGAATTACTTTTGTAATTTTGACCTACCCTATTTAGTCAAATGAAATCCTAATTTTCTAATTTATTACTCTGATCATACAGTACAGAACTAGGTTCATACTGATTAATTATTTAAACCCTCATTCAAATCGGATTGTACGATATTTGGTCATGCAATACAATGAACTATTTTAAATTAAGGATCATCTAGGATGAATCAGATTTAATCTAGGGAAGCCTTCATTTAATCAAATTGCATGACTTAAATCGTACAGTATTATATCCAATCAAGATTTGTTCCTGATTTGATTTCTTGATCAATGGACAAATTGTACAAAATTCTTTTAATAATCCTACATAATGAAATATATTGTATAGTATGATTATGTCAAAATTTAAGTTTTGAATTTGCATAATTTAAGTAACAATTTTTGAAGTTCAATGAAAATACCTGTTTTATGAAAATATTTGATCATCTTATAAGATTATAAGTCATAAATTATGATTAGTTATTTTGAAAATTAATTTATTTTATTTTTAAAATACTTAATCATACAGTATTATGTAATAAAGAAAATCAACTGTTTAATTTTCTCCTCCCTACTTATGTATTTGTACTTTCTTTAGTTTCTTGAATGGCTTGTATTGTCATTTGTGTAGCTATTTGTTGCCTATAATTAGAGGCTATATGTTGTAATATGATATGATTAAGAAATAAAGAGTTTGAGTTTTGATGCTCTCCCTCTCTCATTCCCTCTCCCAAGAAGCTCAAGAAGGAAGTGCTTCCTCTTATTGAAGATCCTAAAAATACAACCAATACAAACTGACTCAAGAAGAAGCAAAATTACATACTCTTTTATTACAGCTTGTGATTAGACTCGTTGCATCATTTCTTGAGTTATTTTCTCTTGCTTGGCTCGATGTATGCTGTACTTGAAATATTAGTAGCACACAAAATAAATTATATATAAAATGCAAATGATCATAAATGATCAAACCAATAATATTTGTAATCGTTAAAACACTAGGTCGAGCTCATGGGTTTCAATAAATTTATTTTACAAGGAGATAACAAGAAGCTTTTGAAGACTAGTCACATTTAGGTTTTGGTTCATGTTTTGATCCTTTGGTGTTGTGCATAATCACTAGTTGATAAAGGTAGTATTAGGAGGGCTTGATGGGTGTTTTGTGGTGGAGGTTTTGTTAAATGAAGGGTAATGTTGGCTCTCATTAAGAATGGTTGCATAAGAGACAACTGGTTTGTTGGGTGATTTGGTGAAACATGAAGAGACAACTTGCTACCATGCCAGAGAAAAAGAGAAGAGAAAGGGAAGAGAAGAGAGGAGAGAGAAAGGAAGAGAGAGGATGTGATATCCAAAGTTCAGATTTTATTCGTCGGGCTGGTTAGGGGTTTCTTAGAGCACGAGGTAGATTTTTGAACCCCTATCTCTGATTTTAATTCTATTGGTTTTTTAAAAAATTATGTATAAAATGTATTTTTTTCCAGATTTTACAATTTTTTCAACAAATAACTTTTGATATGTTGTATGCTTTATCTCTAACATTTTAACTATACAAAATCAAAATTCCATTGGTTGATTTTTCATATGTAAATATTATTGTATATGAAATGATTGAGGCTTGTCTCGTAATTATAATAATTATATAAAAGTATTAAAATGCTTATGTGAATATCTCTCTGAAGTTGAATTTTGAACAAGAAAAATTCAGTGAGTATAATGTTATACATATAATGTGGCTTCTTACATTCAATTCATACATTATTTTAGTACTTCATTGAATTTATAATTGAATTATTGTTACAATTGTATTTGCATTATTCATAGCATGTTTTTTGGAGGTGTTCTGATATGTGGATAAGTGCATTATCTAAAATGTTTAAAGGGTGGTCCTTTACATGTTATAGCCTTGCCCCATCTTCCTAGTGTGGATGATGGAGGGATTTTGACCCCACTTGCTAAAAGTGAGTGTGAGAGTTTATGGAGCACTATTCTGATCTGATTTTGGACCCACTTGCTAGATACATATGTGGGAGGTTAAAGGAAGGCATATGTGAAAAAGGATTTATAATTATGTATCAAGACATGCATTTTATCATTGTACTATATATAGTAATATTTTTATCAATTAAGCATAAATAATATCCCAAACTCAATGTTAATAATCCCCAAAATTCTAAATGAATCCTATTGAAATGTGAGTGTCAAGTGCAAATGAATCTTTGATACTAAATATTCTATGATGATAACAAGTATTTTGTGTTATATATACATCTAAACTCTCTTTGCAAGTGGCTTCGAAAGTATTAAATAAGAACTTTAAAATCAAGTAAACTATGAAACTCTAGAAAATTTTGCTATGTTGATACTTTTTTTTATCTTATATAATTCATTGTCTTTATTTTAATTAATTAACAACTATGTTTGATATCTGTGATGGTTTTAGGGAAAAAAGTATACTGAGTTGGTTATGCCCATTCTATGATATTTTTTTGATATTTTTCTGGAAGGTAAAGGCCAAGCAAAATAGAAAGGTATAAATATATGATCTTCTTAGTCTAAGTGATCGAAGTATTACTTTGCAACCCAAGTTTTACATTTTGCATTCTGATGAAATGCAACAAGTTGTGTTTCTTTTATTATTTTGATTATATATTTACTCTTGTTATTTTTGTTGATGGTTGAGTTATTAAAGCAAATGTTTATGACTTCAATAATTCCATTAGATCTTAGGGCATCATATATGCTTCCATAATTTTTTAATGACCATTAACAAAGATTCATAGAATGACCTTTTCTTGATGGATTAATCGTTTAGAGAAAGTTCCTACTCCTTAGAACCTTGGCTGGTGATATAGGTAATCAGAAGAGGAATGCTTCCAGCAAGCAGCGAATAGAATAGCAAAATAGAGCAAGGAATGCTTAGCAGCAAATAGATAGTATATTTCTTCTTTTCTACCGAAACTCCAAAATAGTACAACTATTTGTATAAGGGCTAGAGACTAGTAAAAGCAAAGCATAACAGAAAGCTAATAGTACTAGCAGCAACTAAAATGGAAATGTAAGTAGTGGAGGGTTAACTACAAAGCAATAACAAGACTAAAGCATAATTGAAAGGTATAATACTCCCTTCGGCTAAAATACTCCCTGTAGCTTAAGATGTTCAACATCAGGAATCCCCCGCTGGTGAAGAGTCTGCTATCTCAGCAGAAATGGATGTTTGTGCTTCGTCAAAGGGATAGTAAGGGTGAATGTCAGCCACATTAAAGGAAGAAGCTATACCAAATTTTGGAGGTAAGTATATAACGTATGCGTTATCATTAATCTTTTGCAAGATGGGGAATGGGCCAACTTTGCGACGACCCAATTTGGAATAGGTTCCCATGGGTAATCATTCACGACGAAGGTGAACCATAACTAGTTCATGTTGACCCTGATTTTGTCAAACTCTTGGTCAAAGGGTTGACTTGGTCAAATTGACCAGGCCATGCCCCAAGACCCCTCCCAATCAACTTAGTGGGTCAAATTAAGTCTGTTGATCCCAGACCCAAACCCTGGGTCAATCTGGTTGACCAGGTCAACTTGGGTTGACCCAAATTGACATAAATCACTATTATTTGATTTCAAACCTAATCTATGGCTTCTAGACTCAACCTCTCAACTCCCTTATATTTCATGGGTCAGACCAAGTTCATTTAGCTCAGACCCAAGTTTTTGGTCAACCTGGTTAGCCAAATCAACCCAAGTTGACCCATTGAGTCCTAATGAGTCTAAAATCAATTTCAAACCAATTTCAAACCTTCTTTGACCCAAACTCCTGCCCCATTGGATCTATTTGGCTAGGTTGACCAAGTCAACCCTTGACTTGGGCAACCCAAATCTCTTTCTGGTCAAAACTACCCATTTAAGTCGATTTAAACCTTCTTAAAGCATTGATTCCAAGGCTATTGCTCCCTTGGTCAAAGGCCCAACTAAATCACTCTTATTTCTCCTTTAATTAACTCTAGATATGATCTAGGTCATCCATCCAAGGCCTAGGTCTATAAATAGGGAGATTTATGATTTCTTAGAGGGCTTTTTTCTATTTGCTTCCTCATAAGAGTCCCCAAGCCAGAGATTTTTCTTGGGTGAGCTCCTTGGACTTCTCCACATAAACCCGACCATCCCAAGCCGCCGCCGAAGAGTTTTCGACGACCCGAAAGCCCAAAGCTTCCAAGTCTCCTACACGAAGATCCAAGGTGTTTTATGGAGTTTTCGACGACTCGATGTCAACTAGGAACTTGTACGAGGACATTCTATAAGCTCAACCATGCCAAGAATTCAAAGATCCAATGATGAATACTCCTTAAAACCCTTAGATTATATTAAACACTTAGATCTAATTAGCATTTTATGAAGCGTGTTTTATGCCAAAATTTTATACCCCATGAATGCTCTTCATGAGTAAAACATATGTTTCAAATTTCATATGATTTGGTCCATCTGATCACACGAAAACTTCAAAAAAACATTTTAGGATTTCAGGATAACGTGGTTTCGGGTCATGCAAGATCTGGACCGTTAATCCTTTGATCAACGGTGCATATCTTGCCATACCGCGGGTGCTTTCACGCCATGTAATGCTCTTGATGTCCGGATCTTAGTCTAACGCCAACTCGATCGCCCATTCAAAACAACGGGAGGTCGAACAGTCAGGACAGGATGCTGACTCGGTTAAGTTAAAACTACGTGGGTCCCGTCGATGTACCAATCATGCTGCAATGATTACACGACGGTGCAATCGTTGCCCATGATTGTCATTGTGTCCCACGCCGTTGGCCGTCGTGTATTTTTTATTTAGATTAATTTAAATAATATTTTTAATATTTTTTTAATTAATTTCAATCAAATAACTATTGAAAATTATATTTTAATCAGAAAATTGTATGTAATAATCGATCGTATTTTTGTTCTCCTGAATTTAAAAATAATTTTAATTAAAATTATTGAGTATATTTTAAGTTATATTAATTATTAAATATTAGCTATTTTTAAATTAATAATTAGTTTAAATGATAAAAATATTTTCTTATAAAATATTGAAAATATTATTATTATTATTATTATTAAAATATTTTTAGCTACCAAAACCTACTTTTTCATTATTATGTTCCTGTTATTTATTTACATAATTATTCAATAGTTATTTCAATAATTATTACATTAATTATTTTGAACTTACAAATTATTTTCAAAATATTTTGAAGCCTTCTTGGGTGGCCAGTGGATCTCCCACCTATTTATGTATTTATTTAAATTGAACTACATTTAATTACATTATTTTCAAAAATTACTATATTTATGGGTATTTAAACATTTTAAAATTACCTATATTATTAAATCCTTAATTTTAGAAGATCCATTTGAGAAAATTTTAAATTTTGATTGTGCTTTTGAATAGCATTCATGGGGGAGGTGAATTAGTGAGTGATTGAGATCCAATCATTCACTAATCACATTGTTAAATGCGCTTATTCATTATTTTGTTATCTTTTGCATGCATAGGATGCATGAGCACCTAGCCTAGGCCCTCCTATATCTTAGGATTGATGTGTTTACTATTTTTAAGCATTTACCTTAAGGGTTAGTCAAAAACTTAATTTTAAACACATTCAACGTAACAACACCCTAAGGACAATAATTAAGGACTCGTCTAGCGAACTTAGAAAAATTATAGGAGCTAAGATAGATTCCTGATTTACTTGAAACTCTCAACATTTAAACTTAATGATATTATAAATCTCTCATAATTTTTTAGGATTTTTTAGGAACCTTTAGACTCCTTAATTAACAAACAATAATTTACTTGTTAATTAGGGCCCAATAAATTCAAAAAATTCTAATAAATCTATTTCAACTCAAAAAATTATCTATA
Source organism: Dendrobium catenatum (assembly GCF_001605985.2). Lineage (NCBI taxonomy): Eukaryota > Viridiplantae > Streptophyta > Magnoliopsida > Asparagales > Orchidaceae > Dendrobium > Dendrobium catenatum. The sequence goes on along the minus strand of NW_021320022.1, from coordinate 116,275 downwards.
ATAGCTCAAACTATTTAAATTTTAGCTCTTAACCTTAGATAACAAGGTCCCCTTAGTTGACCTAAATTTGAGCCTTAATTAAACTTTAAATAAAAATTACATTTTTACCTTAATTAATTAATTAAAATTTCTAAATCTTCATCAAACATTTGGGAACACTTCTTTAGATCATTTCTAACCTTTGGGATTGATTCCAATTACTTTGGAGCTGATTTAGATTAAAACCATAAAATCACCTCTTAATTAAATAATTTCAATAATTCCCTAATTGACCGGAAACTTCTAAAATTTATAACTTGGCCTAGAAAACTCCAAATCCCGCAAACTCAAAGCCTAATTACTCCCTTTAAGGCTTAATATTTAATTAAACATCTAGAACCCCCATGCCTAGCTTGTTTCCTGTTGTGACCTTTTGGGCCCCCTTAGCCTAACACATAGGAAGACCCGGGACTTTTCAAAATTGGCTAAGATAACTTGAAATTCAAAGATCACTATCCTAAGAATTAAAATGTACCCACAAATTAAATTAACTAAAATGGATCCTAATTCATTAATACTTGAACTTTAATCAAAGTTTCATTTTCAGCCCTTCAAATAAATCTGAATTTTAGGCAATTTGAACTAACTGCCCTACCTAAGACCTATCCCAAAGCCACACAAGCCTATTGCACACACATAGATGTGCTAGGGCACCACTTATAGTTCTACGATTAGGGTCAGTATTTAGTTTTTTATACTTTCTTTTCTGCTTTATATGATGTTATTATGTGTGTCACTTATGATTGCTTGATTTGTTTTGAATTGACTTGTTGCAATTATTGTGATGTTTTATTACTATAAATTTTTTGCTTATGATATATTGTGTGCGTTAGACTACCTATGGGCTAGGGCTGCTTTTATACTAATCCAATCTTATGCAGGTGGACACGCTCATACAGCACTAAAATAAAGGGGGCCATAATTATTAATTCTTTAAAACTAATGCTATTTTATGTAGATGCTCCAGAGTCTGCTTAGCCCCCTTTAAAATTAAAAGAGCGTGGCTAAGCGTGTATACCTTTTATACACAAATATTATAATTGTTTGTGATTTTTTATTAGGATAACCATGCAGAAGTTTGAGTCTAGATTTTCTATTTTCAAATATATTATAATTTATTATACATTGAGTTGTGAAAGTCTTTAAGAGTATAGCATTTCAAATATAAAGTACCCAAAGAGAATAAGAAAGGCCCTTTATAGGGAATTTCTTAGTCATTTGGGTATCCTTCTAGAGAATGAACCATACGGAGCTCGAAGAAGATGATCCAAAAGGAAATGATCTAGAGAAGGACGATCCACCTAAAATGAAGACTTGAAGATGAAATGCCCCGCTTTTAAGACTTGCGTTATTTAGTAGGATTAGAATTTAGGTTATTTTCGGTGGAGCCTAAACACCATTACTTTTATGCAGACCTTGGATTGTACTTATGTGGCATTTGCCATGGACTTTAAACATTACTTTTTGTGTTCTATTTTTATTGATGTGTTTATTATGTTTGTGTAGTAGAACTTGCACATTTTTTTTCTTTCATATGTGTGACCTGATTTTTGCTAGACACTTTAAGATAAAAATATTTTCTACTCATAATTAAAAATTTATATTTTAAGAATTAAATAACATATAAACCTAATGAGTTAGGAAACTGCTAGAATCGTCTAGGGTCGCATGCATATTATTGAATTCTTCTCTCTCCTTCTAATAATATACATCCCCGCCTTCGGGTAGAGTCTGGATAATCTGGCCTATGAGGATGAAGTGCCGAACCTGGGGAGGGCCAGTCTTTTTTGAAAATTATTTTTATATAAGCTTATTTTTAAAATCTTATGCACACATGATTTGGACCTATAAACTAGCATGCATTGCATTAGAAACTAATTAATTAAAAATTTAATTTCATTAGCTCTATAAGCATTCACCATATATAAGTCCAGGACCAATTAGAAAACTCTCTAGACGTTGGCCCTACTTCCAAAAATTGAACTACATATATATCTTTCATTAAAACTAGACTGCATGGATTTTACGTACCTAGGTGGTTAGCTGGCATCCCTTTTCAGGCAGGGTATAAGCCTAGATGCATTATCTAGGGCACGGGTATTAGTGTTGGGTGTACACTAAACTCACCTTAAATTTAGGATTCAAGGCTACTACACCGGGTGTCTTATAGTATGCCTAAACGGTGGGTAAGTTCATTCTCTTCATGGACTATAAATCATACTTATCCGCGTCACATATATGACACCACTTCCATCATTTCTTTATGTATGCTAAGAGTGTTTGAGTTTTTTTCTCTCCTTAACTACCTTAGTCCCTCTAGATGCTGAGATGAGCCGTGCATGTTGAGTAAGCCCAATTGAAACCTTTTTTTCCTTTTGAGTAGGATTTCTTAGTCTCCTCTTTGTGTACCAATCCCTTGTCTGAGAAGAATAATATTAGATCCTTAATCAAGAGTTTTCTCGGGCCCTAGGCTCGAGATATAATTAACCACAGGAGCATGCACCCGTGAAAAACGAAACTCCACCTTCAATTAAAACCCACTCGAGCTGATATATCGGGTGGGGGAAATCCGTTGTTATGATCAGGTTGTATATATTACTACCCTTCACGGTGCACTGGCAAGAGCCACTATCCTCAATGGTTAGTTATATGCATGATTTAATCTGCCCTCCCATTATCCTGTTTGCGAGGAGCGCAGAGGCCTGCGATCATCTTTATCCCTCGGGGTGGTGCGATCATACACCCTCTGCACTTTGCAGTCGGTGGTGTCCTTCCGGAGGTCCACAATTCACCCCGATTAAAGAGTCTCTCCAGGCGATGTAAATCAGCGACCAACTTTTAATTTTGGTTAGAAGAAATCAACTTGAGCCTTATGTTTTGTAGCATTTGAGAAAATTGATCAACCAATTGAGCTGCTTGCCGCTTGTGACATTTGGGCAGAATAGCAACATCAACCGTGTAATTAGGTACCTTAGTGTAAACAATATGAAAAGGAGAAGTACCTATCGATCGGTTTGACATGCTGTTGTAGGCGAACTCTGCTTGACTTAATAGCTCATCCCAAAGTCTGGGTTGTTTTTGCACTAAGCATCGCAACGTGTTCCCCAAAGTGTGGTTCACTACTTCGGTCCGTCCATCCATTTGCGAGTGGTAAGCGGAGCTTAAATTAACATCAATTTGGAGCCTCATCCACAATTCATGCCAAAAAATGGCTAATAAATTTAATATCCATGTCAGTGATCAGACTGCATGGATTGCCATGTAAACGGACAATCTCATTAAAAAATATGCGGGCAATGTTAAGGGCGTCGAATGTTTTTTAGCAAGCAAAAAAGTGTGCCATTTTAGAAAATCTATCTAATACCACAATGATGGAATAGTTACATCGCTTTGTCCTAGGAAGCCCAAGGACAAAATCAAGACTAAGATCTTCCCAAATCATCTTTCAACACCTTTATAAGCTTGGCACACCAGGCACCATTCGACAAAGCGAGCAACAACTCTTCACAATTGCGGCAAAAAAAATGTAACTGTAGCTGCTCGAGTGTATTCTCTCGGCCCACATGGGCGGCAAGGCCTCCGCAATGGATTTCTTGAATAATCTACTGATGCCATGATGAATATGGAATACAAAGAGCATTTTGTTTAAATAAATATCAATGTCAAATGGAGTATTGCCCCACAAAATTTTTTCCAAGCATTCAACCCACATTTTTTAGAAGTATTTGTCGAACTCATAGAGGTCCTGAAGGCATTAGAGGCCTGTAATTTTTGTATTAAGTTGAGTTAGGAGATTAAACTTCCTGCTCAGGGCATTGGCGACTCTGTTTTCCGATCTAGACTTGTGTTTGAGAATGAAAGTAAATCTTTGTAAGAATAAGATCCATCATGCGTGCATTCTGTTGAGTGTTTTTTGATTGTTGATATACTGCAATGCCTTATAATCACTGTGTAAAATAACATTTTGATGCAAGAGATAGTGCTCCCATTGCTTGAAAGCACGCACAACGTCATACAACTCTTGATCATAAACACTCCATTTATGGTGAGCGGGCAGAGCTTTTCACTAAAATACTCTATAGGTCTATTTTGCTACATCAAGACGGTGCCAATCCCAGTTGCGGAGGCATCTGTTTTAACAGTGACTGGTTTTTTTAAAGTTTGGAAGTGCAAGTACTGGGGCCAAAGAAAGTGCAGCCTTGACAGCTTTGAAACTGGTCTGTTGATCCTCCGCCTAAGAGAACTGTTTGGACTTAAAACACTCGGTTAAAGGTGTAGCCAGGATGCTGAAACCTTTTATGAAATGTCGATAAATGTTTGACAGCCCATGTAAACTCCTCACGTCGAAGAACGATTGAGGAGTTGGCCACTTATAAATGGACTTAATCTTTTGCGGATCAACATGTAAAGCACCTGTAGTGATAATAAAACCCAAAAAATACACAATATTGGTAGTAAATTCACACTTGGGTAAGTTGAGATACAACTTATTGGATTGTAGAATTTCGAAAACTTGCTGTAGATGTTATAATTGGGCGGTCAAAGACGAACTGAAGATCAAGATGTTGTCGAAATAGATGATGCATGTCTTGTTTAGACATGGTTTTAGAATCTCATTAATAAGCCTCATGAAAGTTGACGTGAATTACACAGCTCAAAAGGCATAACTCGCCGCTCATATAGACCTTGATGAGTTTTGAAAGCGGTCTTCCATTCGTCGTTGGGTCGGAGACAGATTTGATGATATCCTCTACGAAGGTCAAGTTTTGAAAAGACAACTGCTCCTGAAAGTTTCTCCAACAGCTCGTCAATTTTGGGCACAAGAATTTTTAATTTGACCATAATTTTGTTGATGGCTCTACTGTCCATACACATACGCCAAGTCCCATCCTTCTTGGGTACTAATAATGCAAGAACTGCACACATATCGAGGCTTGGTTGTATTAATTGCTTCTCCAGTAAATCATCTACGAGATCTTGAAGTGTGGCATGATCTTTAGGACTCAAATGGTAGTGTGGCATATTCAGAAGTGTAGCTTCTGGTATCAAATCAATTTGGTGTTGAAGAGCTCGGGGAGGTGGTAACGTTGCTGGTAAAGTTGCGGGTGCTATATCCGCAAAACGATCAAGAAATTGTTGCACCTCGGTGGCGACTTCACTGTGATATTTTGTGGAAGCATGCTCTCTGACAAGCAATGAGGTAGACGTCTCATGACTGGATTGAAAGAGAGCTGATCCATTTGCATCACATATAGTTTGCCACTAGTTGACCCACTATTTTCAGTGACATACGTCATCAATTTGAGGCCCCTTCCTTTCCAATCAAAGGAATAAGAATTGGACCTACCATCATAGATATAACCAATATCAAACTTCCATGGACGCCCCAAGATAATATGGCACACATCCATATCAAGAATGTTACATAAAACTTCGCATACATAATGCTTACCAATAGAAAATGTGATTCGACGTATTTCAAAAACTGTGATATACATTCCTTCTTTCACCCAACTGTTTTTGTATGGACTAGGATTTTTAGTAGTCTTGAGTTATAGGGCTTGTACAACTGAACGCGCAATGACATTTTATGTGCACCTGCTGTCAAATAGTAAATGACATACTTTCCTATTGTAGTGCATCAGATTTTGAAGACAGAGTTTATTTGGAAAGTGGGCTTTTGCCAAGGCGCCAATAACATTTTTTCCATAACATAGACCAACAGTTCACCAACATCTGGCGTAACTTCTTCCACCACTGGATTTGGCTCTTTATCTTCAACTGGTTCCTCTTCCCCCTAAACTGTGGTGAGGTGTAATTGTGGCTGATTTGGATATTCATTTGATTTGTGGCCCAATTGAAAACATCGGAAGCACTTGATTGTAGAGGGCCGAGCATAAGGGTTCTCCCGCATTGGTACCTTCAGTTTCGATTGCACTCTTGTGTCTTCAAGTGGTCTCGCCGACGGCCTAGGTTGAGAATTATGAGATGAATTCATTGGAGCTTGTTGACTGGTTGTAATCTTACTAACCGGTGTAGCAGGCTTAACAATGTCAGCATTATAATCGGCATATGACCTCCTGGACGGCTGATGTTTGTACCCCCGAGACAATTGCATTTTAACCTTCAAAGCGAAATTAACTGCCTGCGATAGAGACCTAAGGTGCAACATCTGTTCATAATCCGTGGGTAGGAAATGGGAGTGAAGGAGTTGCTTCATTCGATGCCAATTACGAACCAGACCACGTCCTTTTCTCCGGCAGGTTTGTAGGAGTTGTAACCACCATGTGCTTGCTTCCCCCTTTAATTGACAAGAAACATATTTCAATTTTTTCTCCGATTTGATTTCCATATATTCAAAAAATATTTCGACCGACCTCTCCCAATCCAAGTAATCCTTAATATGCAATCGGCTATCAAAAAAAGGAATATCAAGTTTTATCCTGAACTCTCCTTGAGGTTGCGCATTTTGAGCTCCTCGGGGCCTGCGATTGAATTTAATGGGTTCAGTTTCACCTTTCGAATCAGACGATATTTCCTCATTGAAATATTCAGCATCATCTTCCTCTGGCTCCGTGATTTCGGAGGCAATCAGCACACGCCTTCTACGCCCCCGATCTACGTCCCGATTGCGCGTGTCCATCGCGACCGGATGTGCCCAGTTTGGACGGTGTCTGCCCATTTCATTCCTCAGGGTTTGAAACTGCCGGCACATATCAATAGAGAGCCTGAACAGATCTGCAGATACCTCATCCATCCGCTTATTAAGGCTGATGTGGGCTTCCCAAAGTGCGGCAAGACTGTGCTCGTCATCACAAGTCCCTCATCTACCACAGTCAGTCATTCCTCAATGCGCCTGGCTTTGATACCAAAAATCTGATGTAAGTAATCGAGAGAGGAATGATTCCAGCAAGCAACGAATAGAACATTAAAACAGTACAAGGAATGCTTAGCAACAAACAAATAGTATATTTCTTCTTTTCTGTCGAAACTCCAAAACAATACAACTATTTGTATAAAGGCTAGAGGCTAGTAAAAGCAAAGCATAACAGAAAGCTACATAGTACTAGCAACAACTAAAAGGGAAATGTAAGTAGTGGAGGGTTAACTACAAAGCAATAATAAGACTAAATCATAACTGAAAGGTATAATACTCCCTGCGGCTAAAATACTCCCTACAGCTTAAGATGTTTCGCATCAGCTGACTTCCTCAACAGAGAATGAGACAACTTTATCTTGATGGGGAATGAAGTTCACTAGAAACTCTTTGCCCAAGATGTTTTTATCAATAAGAATGGACTTCCAGTTTAAGTTTTTTGACTGGATTCATAGTTGAAAGAGGGTGCTGAACTTGAGGGAGAGCATTTCCCAGGGGATAAAAGGAGGTGAGAGCCGAAAAATCTTGATGAATGATGGAGCCTGAGAGGAGCATCTTGTGCAAAGAAACAATTGTGTGACCTTTAAACAATCTTGATTGGACAAATTGATCGAGAGGTAGGTGGAGATTTGATTTAGAGGAAGGATGAGAAAGGTGAGGTCTTACAACAAAGCTAGAGGAGAGAAAGAGAAGGTAGAGAGACACCCGGATGAGGAGAGGGATATATATATGGTTGGTAATGCTTTCCATCTTACTTCCGGCTCATGTCTTAATTCGAACCGCGTTGTTCTCCTTGCACCGGTTCGAGAACTTGATTGCTTTCCTAATCCCTAATCCGTAATCCCCAATCCCTTGAATCAAATAGAAAGGAAGTAGAAGCAGGGCAAAGTTGCCGAAATTGTGCCCAGCGATGCGGACGAAATCAGATAATCCTACACCTGGCGCCGCCGCAGCAGCCACTGCGGCTACTGCGTCGTCCGATCTTGACTCTTTCGACCCTGTTCTTCTTCTCCTCCGCTTCCTCCCCTACAGCTTCCTCCGCCCGCCGCGCACCCGCCTCCGCCTCCCCTCCTCCGTTGTTCTCCCTTCCCCGATGACCGTGTTCTCACTTCTCCTCCTCACCTACTTCGCCGTCGTCTCAGGCCTCGTATACGACGTCATCGTTGAGCCCCCTGGCATCGGTAGCACTCAGGATCCGGCCACTGGTACCGTACGGCCGATAGTCTTCCTCCCTGGCCGCGTCAATGGGCAGTACATTATCGAAGGGCTCTCTTCCGGTTTCATGTTTCTTCTCGGCGGGTTCGGCCTTATTTTTATGGATCTGGCCGTCGATCGTCATCGCGCTCGCAGTACCCGCCTCTCCTTTGCGATGTTTGGGATCTCCGCCGTGGTGATCGCGTATCTTATGACCATGCTTTTTATCCGCATTAAGATCCCAGGATACCTATGGTGAGGGGCTTTAATTTTGGGATTTATGCTTTTCTTATCATTCAAGATCTTTAATTCGGAACTGTTATTATTTTTATGTTTTGTAATCGGGAAAAAGCCGATGCATCACAGACAGTGGTGGTTTTATCTGCATCGAAGATGTAGTGATACAATCTGGATGAGGTTTTTGTTCAGTGCAGTGGTTTTATGAATTATTAGAATGGTATTTTGCGCATTTCTTTTTAAATCTGCTGTATTTGTTTGTTGGAAGATGTAGATTATTAATTATTTTCTGTGTAGGTCCGATGAATTCATTTGGCAGTTCTGAATGCAAAGTTCATCTTTTGAAATTTCTTTTTTGAGAAACTGTTAAGTAGTAGGCCAAGAAAGAAATTTATCGGCCTCCTAGATTACACTGAATAGCAATTCATATTCCATGTCTTTTCCTCTCCCTCCCTCCGTAGTCATTTGGGTATCCTTCTAGAGGATGAACCATACGGAGCTCGAAGAAGATGATCCAAAAGGAAATGATCCGGAGAAGGATGATCCACCTAAAAATGAAGACTTGAAGATGAAATGCACCGCTTTTAAGACTTGCGTTATTTAGTAGGATTAGAATCTAGGTTATTGTTGATAGGGCCTGAGCACCATTACTTTTATGCAGACCTTGGATTGTACTTATGTGGCATTTGCCATGAACTTTAGACTTTACTTTTTATGGTATATTTTTATTGATGTGTTTATTATGTTCGTGTACTAGAACTTGCACATTTCTTTTAGGTTTCTTTTTTGCATATGTGTGACCTGATTTTTGCTAGGCTCTTTAAGATAAAAATATTTTCTACTCATAATTAAAAATTTATATTTTTAGAATTAAATAACATATAAATCTAATGAGTTAGGAAACTACTAGAATCATCTAGGGTCGCATGCATACTATTGCATTCTTCTCTCTCCTTCTAATAAGATACATCCCCGCCTTCGGGTAGAGTCTAGATAATCTGGCCTATGAGGATGAAGTGCCGGACCTAGGGAGGGCCAGTCTTTTTTAAAAATTATTTTTATATAAACTTATTTTTAAAATCTTATGCATGCATGATTTGGACCTATAAACTAGCATGCATTGCATTAGAAACTAATTAATTAAAAAATTAATTATGTTAGATCTATAAGCATTCACCATATATAAGCCGGGACCAATTAGAAAACTCTCTTGACGTTGGCCCTACTTCTAAAAATTGAACTACCTATATATCTTTCATAAAGACTAGACTGCATGGATTTTACGTGCCTATGTGGTTAGCTGGCATCCCTTTTCAGGCAGGGTATAAGCCATATGAATTAACTAGGGCACAGGTGTTAGTGTTGGGTGTACACTAAACCCATCTTAAATTTAGGATTCGAGGCTACTACACCGGGTGTCTCATAGTATGCCTAAACGGTGGGCAAGTTTCTTCTCTTCATGGACTATAAATCCTACTTATCTGCATCACATATATGGCACCACTTCCATCCTTTCTTTATGTATGCTAAGAGTTTTTGAGTTTCTTTCTCTCCTCAACTACCTTAGTCCCTCTAGATGCTGAGATGAGTCGTGCATGTTGACTAAGCCCAATTGAAACTTTTTTTCCTTTTGAGTAGGATTTCTTAGTCTCCTCTTTGTGTACTAATCCCTTGTCTGGGAAGAATAATATTAGATCCTTAATCAAGAGTTTTCTCGGGCCCTAGGCTCGTGATATAATTAACCACAGGAGCATGCGCCCTTGAAAAACGAAACTCCACCTTCAAATAAACCCCACTCGAGCTGATATATCAGGTGGGGGAAATCCATTGTTACGATCATATTGTATATATTACTACCTATCAGGGTGCACTGGCAAGAGCCGCTATCCTCAATGGTTAGTCATATGCACGATCTAATCTGCCCTCCCATTAGCCTGTTTGCGAGGAGCGCAGAGGCCTGCGATCATCTCTATCCCTCGGGGTGGTGCGATCATACACCCTCTGCACTCTGTAGTCGGTGGTGTCCTTTCGGAGGTCCATAATTCACTCGGATTAAAGAGTCTCTCCAGGTGATGTGAATTAGCGACCAACTTTTAATTTTTGTTAGAAGAAAGCAACTTGAGCCTTATGTTTTGTAGCATTTGAGAAAATTGATCAACCAATTGAGCTGCTTGCCGGTTGTGACATTTGGGCAGAATAGCAACATCAACCGTGTGATTAGGTACCTTAGTGTAAACAATATGAAAAGGAGAAGTACCTGTCGATCGGTTTGACATGTTGTTGTAGGAGAACTATACTTGACTTAATAGCTCATCCCAAAGTCTGGGTTATTCTTGCACTAAACATCGCAACATGTTCCCCAAAGTGCAGTTCACTACTTCGGTGTGCCCATCCATTTGCGGGTGGTAAACGGAGCTTAAATTAACATCAATTTTGAGCCTCATCCACAATTCATGCCAAAAATGGCTAATAAATTTAACAATCATGTCAGAAATCAGACTGCATGGATTGCCATGTAAATGGACAATCTCATTAAAAAATAAGCGGGCAATGTTAAGGGCGTCGAATGTTTTTTTGCAAACATTAAAGTGTGCCATTTTAGAAAATCTATCTAATACCACAATGATGAAATAATTACCTCACTTTGTCTTAGGAAGCCCGAGGACAAAATTAAGACTAAGATCTTCCCAAATCATCTTTCAACACTTTTATAAGCTTGGCACACCAGGCACCATTCGATAAAGCGAGCAACACTCTTCACAATTGCGGCAAAAAAAATGTAACTGTAGCTGCTCGAGTGTATTCTCTCGGCCCACATAGGCGGTAAGGTCTCCGCAATGGATTTCTTGAATAATCTACTGATGCCATGATGAATCTAGAATATAAAGAGCATTTTGTTTAAATAAATATCCATGTCAAATGGAGTATTGCCCCACAGAATTTTTTCCAAGCATTCAGCCCACATTTTTTAGAAGTCTTTGTCGAACTCATAGAGGTCCTGAAGGCATTGGAGGCCTGTAATTTCTATATTAAGTTGAGTTAGGAGATTAAACTTCTTGCTCAGGGCATCGGCGACTCTGTTTCTGATCCAGACTTATGTTTGAGAATGAAAGTAAATCTTTGTAAGAATAAGATCCATCATGTGTACATTCTGTTGAGTGTTTTTTTATTGTTGATATACTACAATGCCTTATAATCACTGTGTAAAATAAAATTTTAATGCAAGAGATAGTGCTCCTATTGCTTGAAGGCACGCACAACGTCATACAACTCTTGATCATAAACACTCCATTTATGGCGAGCGAGGCAGAGCTTTTCACTAAAATACTCTATAGGTCTATTTTGCTGCATCAAGACGGTGCCAATCCCAGTTGCGGAGGCATCTGTTTTAATAGTGAATGGTTTTTTTAAAGTTTGGAAGTGCAAGTACTGGGGCCAAAGAAAGTGCAGCCTTGACAGCTTTGAAACTGGTATGTTGATCCTCTGCCTAAGAGAACTGTTTGGACTTCAAACACTCAGTTAAAGGTGTAGCCAGGATGCTGAAATCTTTTATGAAATGTCGATAAATATTTGCCAGCCCATGTAAACTCCTTACGTCGAAGAACGATTGAGGAGTTGGCCACTCAGAAATGGACTTAATCTTTTGCGGATCAACATGTACACCACATGTAGTGATAATAAAACCCAAAAAATACACAATATTGGTAGTAAATTCACACTTGGGTAAGTTGAGATACAACTTATTGGATTTTTGAATTTAAAAAACTTGATGTAGATGTTGTAATTGAGCGGTCAAAGACGAACTGAAGATCAAGATGTTGTTGAAATAGATGATGCATGTCTTGTTTAGACATGGTTTTAGAATCTCATTCATAAGCCTCATGAAAGTTGACGGGGAATTACACAGCTCAAAAGGCATAACTCGCCGCTCATATAGACCTTGATGAGTTTTGAAAGCGATCTTCCATTCGTCACCGGGTCGGAGACGGATTTGATGATATCCGCTACGAAGGTCATGTTTTGAAAAGACAACCGCTCTTGAAAGTTTCTCCAACAGCCCGTCAATTCTGGGCACAAGAAACTTTAATTTGACCATAATTTTGTTGATGGCTCTGCTGTTCATACACATACGCCAAGTCCCATCCTTGTTGGGTATTAATAATGCAGAAACTGCACACATACCGAGGCTTGGTTATATTAATTTCTTCTCCAGTAAATCATCTACGAGCTCTTGAAGTGTGGCATGATCTTTAGGACTCAAATGGTAGTGTGGCATATTCAAAAGTGTAGCTTCTGGTATCAAATCAATTTGGTGTTGAAGAGCTCAGAGAGGTGGTAACATTGCTGGTAAAGTTGCGGGTGCTATATCCGCAAAACAATCAAGCAATTGTTGCACCTCGGTGGCGACTTCACTGTGATATTTTGTGGAAGCATGCTCTCTGACAAGCAATGAGGTTGACGTCTCATGACTGGATTGAATGAGAGCTAATCCATTTGCAACACATATAGTTTGCCATTAGTTGACCCACTATTTTCAGTGACATACATCATCAATTTGAGGCCCCTTCCTTTCCAATCAAAGGAATATGATTTGGACCTACCATCATAGATATAACCAACATCAAACTGCCATGGACGCCCCAAGATAATATGGCACACATCCATATCAAGAATGTTACATAAAACTTTGCATACATAATGCTTACCAATAGAAAATGTGATTCGACACATTTCAAAAACTTTGATATACGTTCCTTCTTTCACCCAACTGATTTTGTATGGACTAGGATTTGTAGTCTTGAGTTATAGGGCTTGTACAACTGAACGCGCAATGACATTTTATGTGCACCTACTGTCAATTAGTAAATGACATACTTTCTCGTTGATAGTGCATCAGATTTTGAAGACAGAGTTTCTTTGGAAAGTGGGCTTTTGCCAAGGTGCCAATAACATTTTTTCCATAACATAAACCAACGGTTCACCAACATCCGACGTAACTTCTTCCACCACTGGATTTGGCTCTTTATCTTCAACTGGTTCCTCTTCCCCCTAAACTGCGGTGAGGTGTAATTATGGCTGATTTGGATATTCATTTGATTTGTGGCCCAATTGAAAACAGCGAAAGCATTTGATTGTAGAGGGCCGAGCATAAGGGTTCTCCCGCATTGGTACCTGCAGTTTCGGTTAAACTATTGTGTCTTCAAGTGGTCTCGTCGACGGCCTAGGTTGAGAATTATGAGATGAATTCATTGGAGCTTGTTGACTGGTTGTAACCTTACTAACCGGTGTAGCAGGCTTAACAATGTCAGTATTATAATCGGCATATGACCTCCTGGATGACTGATGTTTGTACCCCCGAAACAATTGCATTTTAACCTTCAAAGAGAAATTAACTGCCTGCGATAGAGACCAAACCAAATTCAGTTCGAGTTTGTCTTGAATGACATACTTAAGGTCTCCAATGTAGCGAGCAACAATTTGAGTGGAGTTCTCATTGAGATTATTTTGAGCACTGAGGCGATAAAATTCTTCTGTGTATTCATTCACAGTCTGCATCCTTTGAGTGCAGTGTTGATACCTAAGGTGCAACATCTGTTCATAATCTGTGGGTAGGAAATGAGAGTGAAGGAGTTGCTTCATTCGATGCCAATTACGAATCAGACCACGTCCTTTTCTCCGGCGGGTTTGTAGTAGTTGTAACCACCATGTACTTGCTCCCCCCTTTAATCGACAAGAAACATATTTCAATTTTTTCTCCGATTTGATTTCCATATATTCAAAAAATATTTCGACCGACCTCTCCCAATCCAAGTAATCCTCAATATGTAATCGGCTATAAAAAAAAGGAATATCAAGTTTTATCCTGAACTCTCCTTGAGGTTGCGCATTTTGAGCTCCTCGGGGCCTGCGATTGAATTTAATGGGTTCAGTTTCACCTTTCGAATCAGACGACACTTCCTCATTGAAAAATTAAGCATAATCTTCCTCTGGCTCCGTGATTTCGGAGGCAATCAGCACACGCCTTCTACGCCCCCGATCTACGTCCCGATTGCGCGTGTCCATCGCGACCGGATGTGCCCAGTTTGGACGGTGTCTGCCCATTTCATTCCTCAGGGTTTGAAACTGCCGGCACATATCAATAGAGAGCCTGAACAGATCTGCAGATACCTCATCCATCCGCTTATTAAGGCTGATGTGGGCTTCCCAAAGTGCGGCAAGACTGTGCTCGTCATCACAAGTCCCTCATCTACCACAGTCAGTCATTCCTCAATGCGCCTGGCTTTGATACCAAAAATCTGATGTAAGTAATCGAGAGAGGAATGATTCCAGCAAGCAACGAATAGAACATTAAAACAGTACAAGGAATGCTTAGCAGCAAACAAATAGTATATTTCTTCTTTTCTCTCGAAACTCCAAAACAATACAACTATTTGTATAAAGGCTAGAGGCTAGTAAAAGCAAAGCATAACAGAAAGCTACATAGTACTAGCAACAACTAAAAGGGGAATGCAAGTAGTAGAGGGTTAACTACAAAGCAATAACAAGACTAAAGCATAACTGAAAGGTATAATACTCCCTGCGACTAAAATACTCTCTGCAGCGTAAGATGTTCCGCATCAGCTGTCTTCCTCAATAGATAATGAGACAACTTTATCTTGATGGGGAATGAAGTTCACAAAAAACTCTTTGGCCAAGATGTTTTTATCAACAACAATGGACTTCCAATTTAGGTTTTTGACTGGATTCGTAGTTGAAAGAGGGTGATGGACTTGAGGGAGAGCATTTTCAGGGGAGAAAAGGAGGTGTGAGCCAAAAAATCTTGATGAAGGGTGGAGCCTGAGAGGTGCATCTTTTGCAGAGAAACAACTACGTGACCTTTAAACAATCTTGATTGGACAAATTGATCGAGAGGTAGGTGGAGATTTGATTTAGAGGAAGGATGAGAAAGGTGAGGTCTTACAACAAAGCTAGAGGAGAGAAAGAGAAGGTAGAGAGACACCCGGATGAGGAGAGGGATATATATATGGTTGGTAATGCTTTCCATCTTACTTCCGGCTCATGTCTTAATTCGAACCGCGTTGTTCTCCTTGCACCGGTTCGAGGACTTGTTTACTTTCCTAATCCCTAATCCGTAATCCCCAATCCATTAAATTAAATAGAAAGGAAGCAGAAGCAGAAGCAGAAGCAGGGCAAAGTTGCCGACAATGTGCCCAGCGATGCGGACGAAATCAGATAATCCTACACCTGGCGCCGCCGCAGCAGCCACTGCGGCTACTGCGTCGTCCGATCTTGACTCTTTCGACCCTGTTCTTCTTCTTCTCCGCTTCCTCCCCTACAGCTTCCTCCGCCCGCCGCGCACCCGCCTCCGCCTCCCCTCCTCCGTTGTTCTCCCTTCCCCGATGACCGTGTTCTCACTTCTCCTCCTCACCTACTTCGCTGTCGTCTCAGGCCTCGTATATGACGTCATCGTTGAACCCCCCGGCATCGGTAGCACTCAGGATCCGGCCACTGGTACCGTACGGCCGATAGTCTTCCTCCCTGGCCGCGTCAATGGGCAGTACATTATCGAAGGGCTCTCTTCCGGTTTCATGTTTCTTCTCGGCGGGTTCGGCCTTATTTTTATGGATCTGGCCGTCGATCGTCATCGCGCTCGCAGTACCCGCCTCTCCTTTGCGATGTTTGGGATCTCCGCCGTGGTGATCGCGTATCTTATGACCATGCTTTTTATCCGCATTAAGATCCCAGGATACCTATGGTGAGGGGCTTTAATTTTGGGATTTATGCTTTTCTTATCATTCAAGATCTTTAATTCGGAACTGTTATTATTTTTATGTTTTGTAATCGGGAAAAAGCCGATGCATCACAGACAGTGGTGGTTTTATCTGCACCGAAGATGTAGTGATACAATCTGGATGAGATTTTTGTTCAGTGCAGTGGTTTTATGAATTATTAGAATGTTATTTTGCGCATTTTGCGAGGTCTTTTTAAATCTGCTGTATTTTTTTTGTTGGAAGATGTAGATTATTAATTATTTTCTCTGTAGGTCCGATGAATTCATTTAGCAGTTCTGAATGCAAAGTTCATCTTTTGAAATTTCTTTTTTGAGAAACTGTTTAGTAGTAGGCCAAGAAAGAAATTTATCGGCCTCCTAGATTACACTGAATAGCAATTCATATTCCATGTCTTTTCCTCTCCCTCCCTCTGTGTGTGTGTTTTACAGCTCATTCAATTGCTTACAAATAGGATACGTTTTCCAAAATATTGATTTCATTTTCACTTTTTTGTGTGAAAAAAATTATGAAATTTATGAAAAAATTATGACTAGGGCCAAATTTTATGAATTTAACTTAACATTTATTCATGATTGATTGATTTTATGCTCTTGTATGCATACTGCAATTTGATTCCACCATTTTGCTCTTTGGACAATTTTACATTTGATTCCTTGTCATGCATACACTATTTGATATGCGGAATTCCGGTATGATATGATTGATATATTCATATATCATTGAAGTTTGTTGAGTCATCTAATGTTCATTTTATGAGTCATTTTCATTATATTGATGTACACTCAATGATGTATTTTATGCAAATATTTTTATATATACCGCACAAATCTTCTTCATGAATAATTCATCACTATATTTCCTTTAGTCATTTGATCATTTCTATTTAATAAGATTCTAAGGCAGCCAAGCGACCCTATTTATAGCTATTGGAGAGTTAGAGGGAGAGTATAGGGTTCATGGTGGTTGATCTGGGAGTCAAATTATTTAGGGATCTTCCTCTTATAATATGACACACTTCTCTTATCTCCGAATTCAATATTCTTGTATCCTCGTTTGATTTTTCATAATATTTTCATGAATTGAGGTTTTATTGTACATTTATCAAAATTCATAGATAAATCTCTAGTTCATGTTCTTTATATTCCTATGCGCATGCAAACATGTATATACATAATTTTGGCAAGTCATTTTATGTATATGACATTTTAATTTAATAACTAGATGTGTATGTGTAATGTGGTGATTCTCAATAATGTGAGGTGATTTGCCATTGGTGACCAACATGTTATCTAGCTTGGAAAACATGCATCATGTTGGAATCGTGGTGCTTTTGATCTAGAAGTGTTCCTACGTTGTTCTATGATGCTCCTCAAGCATTCTTATCTATTTTGCTTTATTTGGTATGTGTTCCTATGCAGTTTGCATATCTGTGGTTTAAACCCAACTAATTTTATACATGCTCCTACATTATTTAAAACATTGCATGTGGTTCTATGATCTATATTGATACTTTTTATTGTTATATATGATTTCCTATTAGTATTACATTGATCTGGGAGTCAAATTATTTAGGGATCTTCCTCTTATAATATGACACACTTCTCCTATCTTAGAATTCAATATTCTTGTATCCTCGTTTGATTTTTCATAATATTTTCATGAATTGATAAATAGTTTGAGGTTTTATTGTACATTTATCAAAATTCATAGATAAATCTCTAGTTCATGTTCTTTATGTTCCTATGCGCATGCAAACATGTATATACATAAATTTGGCAAGTCATTTTATGTATATGACATTTTAATTTAATAACTAGATGTGTATGTGTAATGTGGTGATTCTCAATAATGTGAGGTGATTTGCCATTGGTGACCTACATGTTATCCGGCTTGCAAAACATGCATCATATTCGACGTGGTGCTTTTGAACTAGAAGTGTTCCTACGCTGTTCTATGATGCTCCTCAAGCATTCTTATCTATTTTGCTTTATTTCGTATGTGTTCCTATGCAGTTTGCATATCTGTGGTTTAAACCCAACTAATTTGATTCATGCTCCTACATTTATTTAAAACATTGCATGTGGTTCTATGATCTACATTGATACTTTTTATTGTTATATATGATTTCCTATTAGTATTACATATTGGATACTTGATTGGCAAGGACATCTAATGTTTACCATTGCTATGCATTGTTATATTTTATTTAATGTTAATGCTTAATGTTAAATATTATTTTATATATTATTGCCATGCCTATCTTATATTATTATGAGGCATCATACATTTTATCACATATTTAATATGGTGTCCTAAATATTGTTAGTGTATATGATATCCCATATGCTAGATATTGTACTTGTTATATTTTACATTTGGCATTAGAGTTGCAAGTTATGTTATAGTTTTACTATGACGCCATGATTGCATGATAATTACAATCAAGGTTTAAAATTGCGTAAATAAGCCTCGAGGCATTTTTCGTCCGTGAGGCGAGGCGTAAGCCTCTAGGCGGTGTGAGGCGTAAGCCTCACGGACGCAGAATTGCGTAAATGAGAATTTAAGGGTTTTAGCATGTAAATAATAGCAAGATTCTATCATACAATAAAAACATCTAAATGACAAGTGGAATTAGTGGAAATTAAGAAAGGAGATGCAATAAAATCATATTCCAAAATACAAAACCATAAAATTATAGTCTATCCAAAATCCCAAAGTACAAATAAGAAGGAACATATATAATCCAATCATGTCCCATCACTAAATGGTTCTTACAAGGAATCTTCTTCTCCAATTGTATCTATCAATATCATATTTTCATCATCTTTAATGTGACTCACTTTTCTCTTTCCTGTTCAATAAGAATGATCATTATCATGTTACTTGCTCACTTGATATAAATATAAAGTAATAGCATATAAGAAGTTGTGGAATATCTTTATTTGGATGTTGTGCTGCAGAGCTAGTGGATGTGTGTGATGTGGTACTAATGGATGTGCCCACTTGATCTCTTTCGCCCCTCAAGACATCCACACTTAGATCCTCTAGTTGCAAGTCTGATAATGACAAATCTGTCTCATCATCTATGAACCACTCATTATCAGATGCCACATCATCACACACCAATGGATCATCATCCTTCTTCAACCCCTTATTCCTCAACCTCCTATCTCTTAACCTCTTGTTGTGCATAATATACACAAGAGAGTTTATTCTGAGTGTTGAAAGCCGATTTCTTCTATTTGTTTGCACTTGACTATATGTACTCCAATTTCGCTCACACCCAGAAGAAGAACAAGTGAGGCCCAAAACTCTAACAGCAAAACTCTGTAACTCAGGGGTGGAATCACCAAATTGGATCCACCATTCAACTATTTTTAAGAAGAAAAATGATAATCAGAACATAATAAAGTGTTTTGCATTTTCAAAAATAAGTATACATGAAGATCGTTTGACAATAGTTGATTTTGTTGCTTGTAGACAAAAAAATCCCTCATTCCAAAATAGAACAAGTTGTAAATCTGCAAGCTTCTATCTGTATGCTCTGGTATTAGTCGTTCCATGCAATGATATAAGCCAAGCTTCACCTCCGAGTTTGAGGATTTCCTCTCTGAATATTGAAATTGAGGATTGAGATAATACACCGCTGTATATAGATGCCGGTATAATTGTACCTCCCACCGAGCATCAATGATATCCCAAATCTCTCTATAACTTGCCTCCTCTCCTCCCAAGTTATGTATAATCAACTCCTTCGCCTTATCCATAACATTATAAATAAAACTCATGGCTGGTTTCTTCTCGGCATCCACTATACGTAGGACTTGTACCAAGGGTCTCGTGCTCAATATGGCATAGGTCACAGTGACCCAAAATTTATCATTTAAAATAAGCCTTCGCATTTTCTTCCCCTCAGTTTTCTTCCCCCATGCAGAATTAAGCCATTGTGTTGATGCAAACATTGCTTCAAGAGGTTGTCTCACATCCAACAGGCTATGCAGTGTCAAATAAGATGTGGCAAACCTGTAGAATAAATTTGCATTAGGAATTTAAAATGATTTGAAGTAAACAAATGTAATAACGAACCTAATGGTTGCAGGATGGATGATTTCATTTTTTGAAAACTTTCTCATTAAAGCTAAGACCAATGAGTGGTTGTATATGAACTTTGTGATCTTCTTCGTCCTTGAAAGAGCACTCGTATGTTGAGGTAAATCACCAAGTTCCTCCAATATAAGATCAATGCAGTGTGTTGCGCAGGGAGTCCAATACAGGTGTTTCCTCTTCTCCATCAACATCTGACCAGCTGCTTTGTATGCACTGGCATTGTCAGTCACCACTTGAACAACCAATTGCTCCCCAATCTCCTCAACAACTCCATCTAGTAAATTGAAAATGAATTCAGCATTTTTAACCTCATTTGAAGCTTCAACTGATCGTAAAAACACAATGCCGTAGGTATTATTGACAAGGATATTAATCAAGCTCCTGCTCTTTATGTCAGACCACCCATCTGACATAATGGTAACACCAGTCTCAATCCATGTCCGTTTAATCTCATCAATGCTATGCTCTTCATATAAGCTGTAATTTCCTCCTTCACGTTATCCGGAATATTCGCACAAGGTGCTACATTCTTATGTGAGCAGGATAATTGTTCCTTCATATGAGTTACTCCTCCCTTCACCACTTTATCACAAAAATTGCATTTTAAATAAACATGTCTTCTCGCCGCCTCCTACATCAACTTGTACACTATACTTCCAAGAAGGATCACGCCTCAATGATGTATTAGACCTTTTCTTGCCCCTAACCATATTTCCTAAAGTCTAAAACACAAATTCCAAGTAAAACAAAAAATCTCAAAAAAAAAAAAAAAAAAAAACCCCTAGATTTTCTTTCAAACCAAAAAAATCTTTTGTTGAACTAAAAAAAAAATACCTAAAATCGTTTATGGACTTCTCCTAGAGGGCGGCCGGACACTTCAAGTTCGCCGGAGTGAGGCGTTGCCGGCGCGAGAGGCGGCGGGAAGGGATGCCGAGCGGATGGGTGGGAGGGAGGCCGAGCGGACGGGCGGGTTTTTTGCCTGCTTGGTTCAGGTAGGCTGTATGAAAGGAGAGGAAGAAAGGTTATTTCACTTAAGTTTAAGTGAGTGGGTCCCGGTATTTTGAGGCGTACGCCTCACAAGGAATTGCGCAATTGCGCCTTGAGGTGCGCCTCACAGTGGAAGAGGCGTACCCCTCATGGTGGACCAGAATAGTGTAGGCAATAAGACGTTTTTCCCTTGAATTGCGCAGAGGCGTGCTCCTGATTGCGCAATTTTAAACAGAGATTACAATGATGTGTGAATATTATTTAACGGGAGAAGTGCATGTATGTTTTACATTCATGATATCAATTACTTATTGCCTTATATATTTTTTTCTTCATCTGATTCTGCTATTTTATGCCATTTAAGTCATCTATTATGCATATTAATGCTATGCATTAAACTGGTGTGAACGGAACGGTAGCACATGATGTGATGTTGCTATACTAAATTTTATTAATGCGTAAATGCTATTAGACTATATATTCTGAATGTTATTGTGCTACATACAGTAAAAATGACTTATGAAAGCTATTACATTTCATACTATAACAATTGTTGTACCATATTCTATAATATGATTGTTCTTCATGATATGAATTTTATGAATGATGTTTGAGAATAATACTTGTGATAGTGGACCTTAGATAGAAATAATAATTTAGGTGGCATATACTTTTAGAGCCTTGGAGGAAGGTAAGTTGAAAAACATTTCTTTGCTGTTCTATTTATGGATGAGTGTCGATTCTTATTAGGAGTTATAAGGATGGAATGTACCGCATCATGTTTTGGGTATTGCATGTACTAGGCTGACAAGCGAGTTCTACGTGCTCCTCTAAGCCATAATCTGATATGATATCTATAGTATGCTTTGATTGACATAACTCCATACGATTCATTTTATAAGCCATTTTCACCATATTGATGTCCACTAAATGAAGTATTTTATTCATTTTCTTTTTTCCTATTTTCTTCATAAATATTCATATTTGTCTCTCTTGCTCTATTCATTTCTATTTATTTAGGGAGGGAAGAAGGGATTTATGTGTCTCTCTCTTTATATAAGTTCTTATAGGTTTCAATGAATTGATTTATGCTTTGAGCTTTTAATAAACTTTCATCAGATTTCTCAGATAAAATTTGTGTATACCATATTGTTCATGTTCAGATACACACCCTCATATATATATATGCCCAATTTTGGCAATGTATTTTTATGTATATTGCATTCCTATGATCTTTTAACTATGTAAATTGATGTGAATGTGAATGATGTGTGTGATTGATAACTCTCGTAGGAGCCCCTATTTTCCTTATAAATTGTGTTGATATCATTGTGTTAATCAACATCACCTTGTTGGTAGGGGTGTCAATTTCGAGTCATGGGTCGGGTTCAGGTCGGACCCAGAACTGACCCGAGTTCAAACGGGTCGACCCTAACCCGACCAGGATAGGTAAATGGGTCGGAAACGCAAACCCGAACCCGAGGCCGGTTGCCGGGTTGACCCGACCCAACCTGGGAAGGCTGGTGCAGGCGGGGCAGGTTCGCGCGGGGTAGGTTTGAGCGGGGGGAGCGGTGCGCTCGGGGCTCGCGTGGTCGTGTGTAGCGCGCGTGGTCGCGCGGGGCGTGTGCGCAGGGCGAGGTTGCTGGTCACGGGTGAGCGACGCGGGCGCGCGGGCAGGGGGCGGGCAGGTCCGCGGGTAGGGCTTCAAACGGGTTGTCGGGTTGACCCTGCAAACTGCCAGGTCAACCCGAACCCGACCCGTTTTTCAAAAGGGTCGAATCTGCGAACCCGAACCCGACCCATTTTTCAAACGGGTCGGGTCCGGGTCGGGTTTTCGTGTCGTGTCAAATATTGACGCCCTACTTGTTGGTCACCTTAGTGGTAGGAGAGAACTGCAATGACGAGGCTATGATAAACATGATCAGATTGGCTCTCGACTTCAAGGAGAAGACCCAGAAGGAGGTCTACACCCTTTGGCTTAATGCCAACAATGTTATTTATATAATTAATAGTCTTTTGGCCTTAAGATCCATGTTAGATGACCAATTATGTCAATACATTATGAAATGGAGAATACATTTTGTTAAAAAATTACTCTGTAAGAAGGCTAAGCACCTATAGAATGGATTGTGTTGAAATTAGAAGAAGAGGGGAGGGGTGAAGGTTACATTAAATGGTATGCATTCTCATAGAAGAACATTCCAATATCCATATAAACATGATTGCATGCCTCTCTTATATTTTTAGTAGAGTTCTTTTGAGCTAATTTATTGCCATAATTCTTGTCATCCTCCACATTTACTATAGATTGATCTATGGGTCCTCTTGCATCTCTAAATTGATTAACATATCAATTTTGGGCAGTGGGTATAATTTCTTTTGGTAATACCTCATTAACTTTATTGAAATATATGAGCATCCTCTATTTTTCGCTCGATTGGTTAATAATCATGATGTTAGAAACCCACTTGAGAATTTTTTTTTCCTTAAGTTGCTGACTTTGCCTTTCTTGAAATCGTCGTAAGTCATTGCATCTATGTCGATTTGAATTTGCCTCATATTTGAGGCCGATATTAAGCCGCCCCTTTTCTTAGTTTATGCCTTTGATTCATCAGGCCCATTGAATTTTCTGTCTAATATGATAAGGCATAATCTACTTATTCAATATATTCATGAAAATACTTTTGTTGGTTATAAAGTTGTTGTCCTTTACAAATGATATTGGCCTGTTACTCTATCCCCTCTCTTACATGTTCACAAAGTCTCTCACAATCACCTTTCTGATCACCGATTAGCCACTGATAACTCCTGCTCTATTTATTTTCATTCAAATGGATATTATATATTATTTCTTTTCTTTCAAATGGATATATAAGTGTATACTCAATAGTAGGGGTGTCAAAATAGGTTTTTGGGTTAGGTTTGAGTCAAATTTGAAACTGATCCGCCTTTAATTGATTCGGCATGATTAGACAAATTGAACCTAATGTGTTGAGTTACCGGGTTGACCTAACTCGACATGAAAATGGCAGGTGCGAGAGCGCAGCACGTGAGTGTTGCACGGTTCACATGTGGGATTGTGCCGCGCGAACAAGACTGACTGCAGTCGAGGGCGGGTGCTGGAGGGAGTGCTCGATTGTGAACGTGACTGTAACGACGGGCGATGGGCAAGATAGTTCAATTAGTTGTTCGCCCCAAGATCTGAGTCAGACAAATAAATTGCATGTCAGTATTAATAATGCGGGCCTCCACCTGGGTTTCATCAGGCTTCGCTTAGTTCTTGCATATTTTACCATCTTTATGGTCCTGACATACACATTGTCAGTCGAGCTATTCACAAAAGATTTGGATCGGTCGGCAATGTACCTATAAAAGAGGATCATGCCCAGCAATTTCCTTGTGCCCTCCGAGCTTTAATACTAATATGCTCACAAGCATATTAAGCTCTCTGATTCATCATTCAAGACTATGGGGAGCACTCAAGCCATTGTGATGAGCATTTGAATGCCCCATTATCAACATGTGTTATGTTTGTCAATGCCCCAATGGTGTCTCCTTAAGCATTGATCACCTAGGCTCTCGTTGTCGGGAAGATACACTATGATTTGCCTCTCGTGCCAAACAATGAAGAAGTCATAGCCATTCTACTTTGGGCCAAGGCACACTATTTGCCTCCATCTACTTCTCTCCCAATAAATTCAAGTATTCTTTGACTCACTTTTCAAAATCATTTTCATATTTTTCATGTGGTTCTTATTCAATGTTAGTCTCTCACCTAATTTATATTTGAATGGAATTTATTTATTGATTGGGTTACATTCCCAAACAAACCAACTCGTCAACAATGCCCCATGTTACGACAAGGTTTAGGCCGGACGGACTCTCATTCTTTGAGGCATGCCTTTCTAGGGGACTTAGCGAAAGTTCATCGCTGAGGATGCTGATCTCTATCTACAATTTAAGTTGCTACATGCTAACTCAATTCTTATGTAAGGCCTATCCTGATTCACTCACCATTTATGGGGGAATCTTTATAAGTTTCTTCTCCTATGCTTATTGATATGCTTAAACTCGACAAGTGACATTGTTCATCCTAGAGTCGCATTCGAAGCTATTTCCTATGGATGATGCATGGGTTGGGATCACCTAGAAATTATAATCTTCTCTTAGGCTAGCATGGTATAATATAAGCATTTCTTTCATTCACCCCTTGTTGTTTGTGGCCAATGGGATAACAAGTCACACTTTAGCTCATCACACTGTTCGGTAGGACAAGTGACTATGTACATTCGAGCATGATGTTATTACTTATAATCACTACCTTCTCCAAAATTGAACCCTATAGTAGGCTTCTATCTTACAATTAAATATTAATAGAGCATATATTTAAATGACGCATAAGCACAAGGGTCAGTTGATCCGATAAGTTATCATGAATCATCAAGACTAGAGGTGTCAATATTTGACACAACCTGAAAACCCGACTCGAACCCGACACAGAAATTTCGGGTTCGGGCAATGTTTAAAATTGCGTATTCGGGTATTGAGGCGTTTTTCATTCGTGAGGCGAGGCGTAAGCCTCAAGGCGTTTTGAGGCGTAAGCCTCAAAATCAAAAAATTGCGTAAACATAAAATGATAAATTTTTTATATACTAATGAGTGAATAATATAAAACATAAAAAACATAAGATATGAATTGAAATCAAAATATCCCAATAATAAGACAACATGAAATATAGTTCAACTCAAAATTATATCTTTCCCAAATCCCAATATTCTTTTCATTAACATATAATTACAATTTTCAAAAAAAAAAAGAGAGAGATCGTGAGAATAGCCTCATGCCAGTGAGGCGAGGCGGGCCTCAACCAAGTTGTGGCGCAAGCCTCATAAAAAAACTCAAGCGTAAGCCATCGAGGCGTTTTTTACCTGGAATTGCGCAAAGGCGGGCCTGAGGCGAGCCTCATATTTCGCAATTTTAAACCATGGTTCGGGTCAACCCGAACCGAATCGGGTCATGTTGGGCTAGAGTTTTCGACCTGTTTCAAAAATCGGGTTCGGGTCGGGTTGACCCCGGAAATGATCCGGATTGACCCGCTGACCGACTGCTCCCCCCCCCTGCTCGTGCTTGCCCCTCGGTCCCTGACTCCGAAATGCCGCACGGCGTGACGCGTCGCTTCGCCACCTTCCCATCACATCTGCTAGCAGCCGTTTGGTCGCGTCCAGACGAATCCCGCGTGACGCTGTCTCGTCCCGCTTCCGCCCGACGTCGATTGAAGGCCATGCCGAGCCTTCCTGAATCGTGCCACGAAGCTACTCACGCGCTTGTCGTGTCCCTCGGTCGAGATCGGGTTGACCTGAACCGAAGCGGGTTGCGGTCGGGTCCGGAAAATTGACCGCGTTTGTAAAACATGGGTCGGATTTGGGTTGACGAATCAAAAGTCTGATGTGGAGATAAACCATTATTGGAAATTAATTAAAAAAGAAGTGCGACCCATCATCCATCTTTTCTCAATCTGGGTGATGGGGCTTATAAATTTCATGAAAGACCTACTTATTATCCCAATTACTTTTCTGATCCTCCTCAAATTCTACAACAGTTGCTTCAAGAAGCTCTCCACTTCTAATCAAGAAACTAAATGCTGCTAAATCATTGAATAGCCAGCTAAAGGATTGTGGTTACAATGATGATGAAAAGTACCATCTTAGCCATCGCTTGTAAGGCTGAAATGGTAATCATCGAATCATATTTTAAGGCTTGATTTGGAACAGCTTTTTACATCTTTGTAAAGCTGTTTTTTTTAGTACAAAAATGTTTTTAAAGTGGAAAAAATAGTGATTTAAAGCTATTTCAAACGAAGCCTTATTGACTTTGAATTTTGAAATGACTTTTTTAATTGCTCTTAAAAATAGCTTTTAGTAACAAAAATAAAAAGCATATTTAAGAGAAGGCAGTAAAAAGGTCGTCTCATCGAAGCCTAAAATTTGAGATGATTCTACTTAAAACAGCCCAGTTTATTATTTGAAAGGAAAGCTGATTCAGCTTCGTTTGGGATGGCTTTTTTTGCTTCTTAAAGTGATTTCTAGTATAAAAATTAAAAATATTATACTAAAAGCTGCTTTAAAAAGGCAATAAAAAAACATCCCAAACGAAGCCTTAGTTTCTTCATTGGGCTTCACCAACCTCTAGCTGTAAAACTATTATGGCAGTTGTAGAAGCTTAATCTAAATTA
The DNA here is from genome assembly GCF_001605985.2 of Dendrobium catenatum. Classification (NCBI taxonomy): domain Eukaryota; kingdom Viridiplantae; phylum Streptophyta; class Magnoliopsida; order Asparagales; family Orchidaceae; genus Dendrobium; species Dendrobium catenatum. Next base: position 88,808 of record NW_021320022.1, on the reverse strand, counting down.
TACTTATGTTCTCTTTAAACAAATAAATTTATTAGTTTTAAAGTACAAATTTTTTGTTACTGATATTTGTAAAATTTTTATTGTGATATTCAATTTTTAAATGAGTAATTATGGCGAGAAATTACTATGAATTATGTTGGCACTAAGCCCTATTTTCAAATGCAATTGGTGCAATCTCACCTCATGAATTGCTCGTCGTTGCGACAGAACATTATATTAGCCATGTAAGCAGGTCACACCAGCTGCCCCATACACTCTCTACTCATTCGAATTCCCGCCCCAGTCTCACCCTAATGAATTTTAATCGGTCCGGTGAACGAACGCTCCTCTATTGTTTCGGCACCAATGTTTTAAGCGCCAACGTAGCATGAAGAAAGTCGCCGACACCGACCTCGCTGTTACTATTGGGTTCTCGGCACGTCGTTTTTTTAAATCAAATTGGAGAGCCGAACAACATCCCCATCACCTTTGTGGATAATATTTCAAATACTAGCAATACCGAGGCAAATACAAGTTTGTACTAGTTTTTTTCTAGCAATA
>NW_021320022.1:62377-85229 GCF_001605985.2 Dendrobium catenatum | reverse complement strand
CCGAGCAAATACCTAGCAATACCGAGCAAATCCCTAGCAATACCGAGCAAATACCTAGCAATACTGAGCAAATACTGAGTTGTACCGAGTTTTTTTCTAGCAATACCGAGCAAATACCTTGCAATACCGAGCAAATCCCTAGCAATACCGAGCAAATCATGAGCAAATACTGAGTTGTACCGAGTTATAAAAAACTCGGTACAACTCGGTATTTGCATGATATTGGTCTTCACATAGCGGTATTTCTCATTTTTACAAAGCAATACCTAGCAAATACCGAGCAATACTGAGAAAATCGCGAACATAGCATTCCCGGGTTCCGCTCCGGGTCAAGTCGTCGGGCCGCGACGTTTAGAGTAAGAGCACATGGCGACATGTTATTGGCGGCTGAACGTAGCTCTGCGTCCGGTCAGAGGACGTAATAATTGTTCCACCCTAATGCCCTATTCCTATTATTGTCCCAGCTCGTAACAACCGCCATTGAATTTATGTTAAATTTATTTTACTTTAAATCAAACATAAAAAAAATAAGTTTTCACATACATAACACTTGAAACTAGTGTAAATACATATTTAATATCTAAACTTTTATATTTATTGATATACCATCTAAAAAATACTTTTTCATCTATTCTAACGTCAGTTTAAGCCACTGCCATAAATCCATATCAGCGACTGTCTTCAACTCCCCGCCATGGCTACGGCCTTTGCTCTCGATGAGCTTCTTTGTTCAATGCAAGCTACACGCCGACGTTCACTAGAACGAGTGCAACATGTATTGCCTTGACTGTATGAACGACGCTCTCTGCTCTCGCTCGTCTTCCTTGTCCAATGGAATAAAAAGACCAATTTTGGGTATGGCGGCGACGCCGCCGGTGGTGAATTAATCGGTCGTAACAAATGATACTAGAATGAAGCTATTATGAGATCGGCGTCAACAACAGTAACAGTATCTCCATCTCTTTGTACTTGGCAGCATTGAACAATATATCAAGCAAGTACTTCTCATCGTCTTCACCCACGCAGCTTTTTCATGGCCTCTTTTTCCGAAATATTTCTCTCCATCAACTCATCTAAATCATCTTGCACCTGCATAATCCCCTTTTTGAAGCCCTGCAAATCGAAAAAGTGAAAAAACACAATGAAATCTGCCAAGTAGAGTGATCCCATAAGCTCTGCCACCCCTTTCACGACTTTCCTCGCCCCCTTGCTATCTCCTGCGAATGCCATTCCGGCCATCATTCAGGCGACGATGCTCGTCGTCATCCTTATGAGCTCTTTACTCATATCAACAAATTCTGCCGCGGTGGACTCTGCCGCAAGAGTTCGAAGCAGGGCACGGAGCTCACGACGGTGGATGTGAGCGAGACATTCGATAGTGCGAGTGGAGAGGAGCTCCGACATGCATAGCTTTTTCATGAAGCGCCAATAAGGTTCGTAAGGAGCGAAGGCAAAGCCGGAAGAGTCATAGGCGAAGTGGCGGGAAGCGGCGCAGTGGGGATAGTCGCCGTGAGAGGTCAAGAAACACATAATGTTTGACGGGCTTAAGCAGAGTGTTAGAATAGATGAAAATGATGTTTTAGGTGATATATCCGTAAATATAAAAGTTTAAGTGTTGAATATGTATTTACACTAGTTTTAAGTGTTATGTATAAGATCAGTTACATTTTTTTCTACACTAATGCAAATAATTTTAAAATGTTTCAAATATAATAAGTTTAATGCAAATCACAAAGCCCCTTAGCCAATCCATATAAAGTAGAGATTTATTGCAGAGCCTAGATAATTCAAGTAGCGCCAAGATAACTATCGTCTAACGGTCTCTACCGTCTTCCCGCTTTCCATTTGCTCACAAGATCCTTAACCGCCACACTAGATGAGCCCCCATCCGCCATTGCCGCCTCAGCCGCGAGCCTCAGTATCTCCATCCGTCCCCTCACCTCTCTCCCCCACTCCGCCTCAACCACCCCCTTCACCCTCTCCTCCACCTCCGCCGCCTCCACCGCCCCGCTCTCATACCCCCTCATCTCCACCGCCAGCCCCATCTCCACCAACATCAGCTTATTCATCCTCTGCTCCGCATAAAGCGGCCATGCCACCATCGCCACCCCTCCAACGATCGCCTCAAGCACCGAGTTCCACCCGCAGTGCGTCACAAATCCTCCGACTGCCCCGTGTCTTAGCACCTCTGCCTGCGGCGCCCATGACTTAACCACCAGCCCTCTTTCCCCTGTCCTGTCTAGAAACCCTTCAGGTAGCAGCGCTTCAAGTTCTGGCTCCAGCGGCGCCTCCGTCAGCTTTGCGCTCTCACCTCCGCCGGGCGCTAGTGCCGCTACGGGGTTTGGAGGGCTTCTTACCACCCAGAGGAATTTTTGCTGGCTTTTTTCAAGTCCAATGGCGATCTCGTGGAGCTGCTTAGCAGAGAAGGCGCCGAGACTTCCAAAGCAGAGGAAGACGACGCTCTGTTGAGGTTGTTTGTCGAGCCAGTCGAGGCAGTCGTGGCGGAGCTTTGGTTGGATGGCTATCAACGGACCGACGCAGTGCACCGGCGGTGCCTTCTTGCCGGGGACTGCAAGGCCGCCGGCGATTGCCTGATAGGAAATATCAAGAATATCTATTAGAAAGGAAATAACATGGAGAAAGCTTGTATCTGCATATTCTGAAATAAATTACACAATGTGGAGATAAATTATTTAATTTATTTTAAAATTAATATAATATTAATTTTAATATTTTTTAAACTCTTCATAATATAATTTTTACTCGAATATTTTGATATAATTTTTATTTGAATCTAAAAATATGACATGAAGTTAAATCTTGTTTGGTTTTACCTCTTCTACACATTATAGATGGAATGAAGTTAAAAAAGGTTGATATAAAGGAAATAATAAAGATACTGAGGAAAAAGAATTAATGAAAAATATCACTTTTCATTTTTTTTTTCACCTCAAGTATAAATAATGTTGTATTTATATTAACTTCAACCTATTTATTATGTATACATGATTTTGTAAGAGTACTAATATATTATTAAAAAAATTATCTTCACGGAGCATGAATCTTGAAGCAAATTCGAATATAAAATTTTAAAATTAAATCTAGAGCTATATGAACTCCAATTTAAGCAAGCTTATAGTCAAATTGAATATCTCAAGGAGATGAACCCAATGACAACAAAATCGGTCTAATTCGAATCCAAATTGACCCAAATAGAGATGCCGAAGCCTATTTGGAAGTTTCTGAACATTAAAAGGATAACCAAATGATGTTTAAATATGACATGCTTATAGTCGAATCGAGTGGCTCAACGACACGAATCCAAAGAACCCAATATCCCTGAATTTTGATATTATTAAGACACTCAAATGCTTGATAAACAATCAATGATTGAGGGATTTGATATCGACCGTCCATTGAAACACTCATAATGTTTTCTTGATCTTCTCCCTATTTACTAGTCATGTCATCTAAAAAAAAGCTATAAATAGACCCCTCATTATTCACAAAAGGAATAGGAAGATGTGAAAAATGAAGGATCACTTTTGCATTCTCAAGCTTGCACTGCCTGACCGCCTATTGCTACCAGACTTCCTTCCAGCCATTGTCTTTCTGACCAACATTACTCGCCGACAACCATCATTCGACTACTGTCCTTCCAACCACCGTCACTCGCTAACTACGGTCCTTTCGAGGAACATTGCCTGACTACGATCCTTCCGACTATCGTCGTCTGTTGACTATGTTCCTTTCTGTGAGACCTCGTTCCCTTACTGTTCCTCTCTGATTTGGATTTTTCCTCTCAGGATCGTCCAGGACGATTGGAAATCGTCCAGGCCGATCGGCACTGTAGAAAATATCGGCCTGAGAATAGTTCTGGGAGTCGTCCAGGCCGATCGTTTTTGGTCTGATCGTCCTGGGACGATCTGGCGATCGGCCGGGCCGATCCGACTAATGATAAATGAAAATCTGATCGTTTTGAGGAGAGAGAAAATCATTTTAAATAAAAATATCTGATTTGAGGAGAGAGAAAGAGAAGGGAAAAAGAGGAAAACCTGGTTTTGGAGGTCGCGGAGCGCTTTTCGTCCGACGCTGCTGTTGGGAAAAGTGAAGATCTCGTGGTAAGGACTCCGAACCCTATTTCTGTTTTCAAAGATATTGAGTTTTGACCGAGTTATGATTTGTTTTGTGTTTTCGTAGTCGACTTTTCGACGTGATTTGGATTTGGCACAACTTTCACCGCACAACTTTTGATATGTTATAGATATGATTATTGCACACGATTTGACTGTATTCTACGAAGATTTTACCGGTCGGAATTGATTCTACGCGATTTTAATCGAATAGAAAATTATCGGGACTTGATTTGATTTGATTTCTATAGGGCAATAGTCTTGTATTGATGTTATCGATATTCTATTGTAATTTGGAAGAATTTGGAAATTGTGCCTTTTTGCAGGATTTTTGTGTAAATTTGACCGACTGCCGTTACGCTGCCCGATTTTCGTATGATTTCCGAATTTTCTGGAATTGATAGATTGAATTGATATGTGCATGACTATTGATATGATTGTCCTAGATTTCTTTATTATTGTTTATTGCATCGATTATTGCATTGATTGATTGTTACTGAAAGACAAGTGGGAACATGGTTGAACGTTGGTTGGAGATAGACTTGACCTGTACAGGATGGTGGGCCGACGGGCTTTCCTTTAAATCATAGATCATGGATCATGGATCATGGAGGGAGTTATAAGGAGTTTTATACGCCGACGGGCGGCCGACGGGCAAAAGAGTGACGACTCTTATTAATGGAACCAACGTATAGACATCTACAACAGCAATACGGATTCTACAACAGCAACATAGCCAGCGTTTGTACTTGTCTAGTAAGACCATTGAATGATATGCATCGATTTATTGATTTCCGATTGGATTTATCGAATTGATTTCTTATCGTACGGATTCATTGATTTCATTGATTAATCATTGAGCATTGATACTACTTGATTATTGATATTGGATCATTGAGCATTGATACTACTTGATTATTGATATTGATATGGACATGGACGGCATAGATTCATAGACTCATGGATACCATTGATTCTTCATCGATTTGACTTGCTGCTGCTATTGTTTTATCGTATTTCTTTAGAGATTGATTTACCGACTTGATACTAGAGATTTGCTTTGATACGATAGATTGGTTCGATACGATTGATTTGACTGATCGACGGATTCTCTTGAGATTTCACGTATCGATTTATTGAGTTGATTTATCGATTCGTCTGCCGCTGCATTGACTGGTTTTATTGACTACTGGATTTCCGTATTGCATAGATTCATTGACCATTGACTGATATAGATTTGATTAACTTGATTTTATATTGACCTGCATATTGATAGCATCGCCGTGCTTTGATTTCAGTTGTAGGCTTTGGTGACCTGCTGGGCTTTGTAAGCTCATTATATGTGGTTTAAATTTTCAGGTCCGAGCAAGACAACTGGAATGGAGTTCGATCAGAATGTCAGACGAATCCTTTCACTATTTGATTCTGGGGCATCACACTTTCGACCACCGTCGCCTATTTACGGTCCTTCCAACCACCGTTTCCCTACTACCATTCTTCTAACCAACATCGTTTGGCTATGATCCTTTCGACTACCATCGCCAGACTATGATCCTTTTGACAACCGTCGCCAGACTATGGTCCTTCAGACCACCGTTGCTCGACTACGATACTTTTGACCATTGTCGCACAACTATAATCCTTATAATTACCGTTGCCCGACTACGGTTATTCTGACAACTATCGCCCACCAACTACGATCCTTCCGACCACTGTTGCTTGCAAACTACGATCCTTCCGACCACTGTTGCTTGCCAACTACTGTCCTTTCGACCACCGTCGCCAGACTATAGTCTTTGCGATCACCGTCGCCCGACTACGGTCCTTCTGACCATCATCGCCCGACTACAATCCTTTCGACCACCATCTCCCAACTACGGTCCTTCCAACCACTATCGCCCGATAACTACGATCATTTCGACCACCATCGCCTGTCGACTATTGTTCTTTCAACCACCATCGCCGGACTACGTTTCCTCCGACCATCATCGCTTGACTACTATCCTTCCGATCACTGTTGCCTGATGGTACTTTCGACCACCATCATCTGACTACGAATTTTTCGACCACCATGACCCAATTATAATCCTTCCGACCACTGTGGCCCGATTATAATCCTCGCAACCACCATCACCCGACTACAGCCCTTCCGACCAACGTCACCTGATTACGATCCTTCCAACTACCATTGTCAAACTACGCTCCTTCTAACCAATATATCTAGCCAACTACCATCCTTTTGACCGCCATAGATAGCCAACTACGATCCCTCTAATCTCCATCATACTAATAAGTACTTTTTTCGAAGTTGTAATACTATTTGATGTAATTGCATTTGATTTTAAAGCATGATATTTGTATTTTTATTGATGTGTCAAATAACCTTATTTATTATAATGTTTAAGACTATTTTTATTTGATGCAATTCTTAGAGTAATGAAATTAAGTGTTATTAATTGTGATGATTCCATTTCATGTTATGATGCTTGTCAATTGTCATTGTGTTAACAAATTTAATGCACACCACACAAAATGGCTAAGGATATATATTATAATACTATTTTAAGGTTATAAATATACAATAGAATTTAGTGTACCCATACACATAGGATATTCAATATAAAAATATGTAGTACAAAATACCATCAAAATACTATAAAGTTTTAATAGATAAATTCACACATTCAATTGTATGTTTTCTTAATTTAATAATGATTTATATTTCACATATAATGATTGATGTAGCATCAAACTTAGAATACAATGTTAATGGAGCGAGGTGGTTAAGAGGTGTTGGAAGGGATCTCAATGAAGTGCTTAGAGACCGCGAGGAAGGTCCATGAAAAAGGGAAGAAAGAGCAACTTTATGGTTTGAACATTCATGGGGCTATGAGGAAATACATCTTTTATTTACAAGCAAGTATATTTTGACTCAAATGAAGTTTCAGTTACACTTTTCTAAATAAAAGAAATGGTGAGCATATTTATTAGAGCTAAAGGAGTAGAAACATGAGTAGAGCTTGTTGGACATGATAATCTGTGACTTTTGGCCACTTTATAAGATTCACATAAAAAAAGAAGCAGACAAAATGCATAAGGATGGATTGCTTTTATCTATGGTGTTATTGACAAGTTGATGAAGAATGCCATAGAGAGTTGGAGTTGAGGTTGGAATGGAACGTTGTGGGGGTATAGCTTTGTTGGTAGACCCAAAATGGAGACCTTCACGGCTGCGACCACGAAAGAGAGTTTGACTGTCCTCTATTTCCTTCATGATGAATTTAGAGGCATCAAGTAAGATAGAGAAATTATTGTCGGGGGGTTAGTTTGTGTATAGCAAGGAGATTGTGGGATAAAGAGAGAACGTGAAGGAGATTATGTAGAAATAGCTTACGGTGCAAGTCCAGGAGAGGCAAGATGTCTTGACCACTATGGTATATGGGTAGATAGTTGTCGCCAGCTATAGTGATGGAATCAATGCCTTTGTAAGGATGTAATTGTTGCAGATTGGTGGCATGCACTATCAAATGAGATGAGGCGGCTGAATCGAGCACCCATTCAATAGTTGAAGTTGGTTGAGGATTTGTAAGCAGAGCCTATAGTGCTTAGGAGCTGGTTAGAATATATTTTAAATTGCATCGGTGCCAATAGGATGCATCCATATGTCTGGTTTGTAACAGATTTGACAAGTTTGTTTCTGAGTGGTGGGAGGAACTGATCCAAGCTTGGCGGGTAGTGAAGGATTGGAGGAAGTTCCACGCCCTTGAGGAAAGCAAGACTCGTTGGGGTGGTAGGATCTTCCTTCTTGAGTTGTATAACACAAGACCTATTTGTTGGTTGCAGTCTTTTTTCCAGGGTAATTCATAGTTCGTGAGCAATATTAAGATTGAAAATATAAGGTAGAATCGAGGGAGATATGGTGGAGAAAAGGGCAGAGACAAAGTTCTGATCAATTAGATGCCATGGATGGTAATATTAAGTAGCTGAGATGGTGTCGGTGGAGGAAGGATTTGGCTCAGAAGGGAGAGTTTAGCTACCGATTAGATACTCTTCGAACCCATTTTCTAAAAAATGTTTGTAGACCTAATGTCTCTAGATTTAATTGTTTTCATTGTTCAGTTGAATGTTAACTATGAGCTTGATGTTAGACATGAGGAATTTGAGTGGAGAAGGTATGATGAATTCAGCTAGGGAAGTAGAGAGAGGAGCTGATTGTATGCCTAAGGGCTCTTGACTTGCCATAACGAAGATAGGAGATAATGGCTTTGGAGCTTAAAGCTTTGATACCAAGATAGAAGACTTGGACTATTTTTATAAATACATAGAGAAGTAGATGATTTAGTAATTAAGGATTTGTATGTTCATTCATCATGTGATTGCACTATTTTAGCATTCTTATATAGGAATGTAAAATATGGTTGATTTGAGTGTAGTGATGTCATTAGCAGTAGGTGGTGTGTGCCACATATGTGTGTGGAGTCAGACTACTATAGTAGTAGAGAGAGGAGGTCCTCTGTTGTTTGTTGTAACGATGCATGTGTGCTAACTATATATATATTAAAAGGAATAGTATTGTGAAATATTTTTTTATATAAAATAAAGTAGTCATTCACTATTATATATATATATATATATTTTAAAAGGAATAGTATTGTGAAATATTTTTTTATATAAAATAAAGTAGTCATTCACTATATCTTTATAAGTTTATTACATAAGAAAACACAGTTAATATTTTTTTTTTTAAATAATACACGGTTTCAAATTTTCATACTATGATTTTATCCGTTATTTATTTAAGCTGTGTTATTTAATATTATGTATTTATCTTATGTCACGACAGGAAAATATCTTATTACCGTCGGAATTTTCCGACGGATAAATATACGCCAGCAACGGTGACGGCACCACCGGCGAAAATGTTTGCCGGTGATTTTACGACGGCATTTTTGGCGGCTTATCTGTCGCTATGTTACCGGCGGCTAATACGTTGGTTTTGCGCTAGTGTTATAAATATAGTGGCGCATAATCCGCCGGTAATGACCGACGGATTTTCCGACGTATTTGGTGTCGGCATAACTAAAACACGACGAGATGATACAGGCGAAATTTCCGCCAATAAAATTACCGTCGGACAGTCCGCTGGAACAACGCCGGTAATTAACTTATATTGGGCGAACCCTAGCGCTGCCTTCTCATTTCCTCTGTTCGACTTTGCTACTTCGACGTTGTTCAACTTCGCTCCTTGGACGTTGTTCCTCCTTCGACACTGTTCGACTTCGCTCCTTCGATCTCAGCCCGCTACAACACCACCTCAGCCCGCTACAGCACCACCTCAGCCCACTACAGAGGGTCGCATATTGATTGAACCTGACGGTGACACGTAAGTACTAATCTTATTTCAGCCATGCAAATAAAATTGAAATAATATTTCTGACAACTAATATATTTCTTTCAGGTTTAATTCGTCAAAGCAGCCAACGTATAAAATACGTTACATAATACGGAGCAAATACGATACTCCTTATATTTCTTGGAAGAAAGTCTCGAAAGAAGTACGGGACATGTGGTTTAGAGAGTTTGAGGTTTGCTATTATATAAATTTTTTGTATTATATGTAATGTACATAAGCTAAGACAATCATTTATTTTTTATTGTATGTGTTTAAATATATAAAGTTTTTTGTTAGCTGCCACAACATAATGATAAAATCAGAATGAATTTTGAGAGGCGTGGCTCGACTCGCATGTGAGACATGTTTACTAATATTAGAAAGTCAGGCCAGCGACCACTCTGGATTGGTGAGTGTGTATGGGCAGAGTTGAGCAGTGCTTGTGGTAGCCCATATTATACCAGGAGGTAGGATCATAATAGACTGAACAGAGCTTCTTATGTTGGGAGCTTAGGTAGTTCCCTTCATACAGGAGGTTATGTTTCTCATACTAAGTATAGAAGACGTTTGGTAAGGTAATTTAAAATATTTAATAATTTACTTTAATTATAATACTAATATATTTTTCTCACAGAAAGAGGTGCTGGATAGAGAACCGACTCCTGTTGAATTGCATAGTCGTACCCACAAGCAGCAGGAGGAACAACAATGGGTTGACGAGCGAGCGAGGAAAGCTTATGTAAGTATATAAGTTTTATTTTTGTGATGTTATGTATAAAATGCGTAAATTTTTATTAACTTTCATAGGAGGAGTACACACGGCTTCGAGAGAGTCAAGCTGCAGCAGGTGAATGTCCTTCTGGTGGATCAGCAGAATATTTTGACTATCGCAATTGGTTGCAAGCGGTAGGAAGAATGCAACACAATAGAGTATACGGGTTAGGCTCGCAAGCCTATGCATATGAAGGGCAGACATTTAGTGGCTCCAGTTTTTCATCTAGTACACAGGAGTCTTTATATACCCAATAGATATCTTCCCTAACAACCGAGCGAGAATAGGTAAGGAAAGCACAAGCTGATTGGCAAATGCAAATACAGCAGCAGCAGCAGATGCATATGCAAGCTCAAATGTTAGAAGAAATGTGAAAGATGAGGGAGCATATGAGTAGTGGGAGGAGTACAACATCTGCTGAGGATGAAACTGAATCAGAGTAGATGTTATTTATCTATTTTACTGATGTGGACATCTATTTTTATTTCTTTTTTTGTCATTTTTATATATTTCTTGTTTGAACATCTTGTTTATGTTCATTGTGTACTTGTTTAGTTGTTTGTTGTTTGGACATGTTTAATTATGTATTTGGTGATGTTCTTGATCAGAAGTTGATGTATAAATGCATATTATGTTGTATTTTCTTTTATGCAGGTTTAATTATAGAAATCACTTTTCAAAGAGAGGAAGGTTTTTTTTTTCTTTCTGCTACAGGTTTCCGACGGATATTCTACTAGAAACCTATCTATAAGACGATATCACGAGGTTTCCGGAGGACATTTGTGACGGTTATTTCGCCGGTACTCTCCGACGGTAGTGATCCATCGGTTTGTTTCCGTCGGATTGTCCGCCGGCATTTTCGGCGCATTCTTTCCGCCGCAAATGCCGACAGAAAAGTCAACGGAAGATAAGGACCAAAATGTCACCGGGACATGCAAATATTCCGCCGGAAAAACCGTCAGAAAATAGTTCCGATGAAAAGAATAAGATGGAAAAAGTTTCCGACACATAATTTACCGTGGAAGGAATTTTCGTCGGAATTCCTCAGGAAACCTATATTTTCCGATGCATTTCGGTCTTTACCGACGGATTAAGGCCGCCGGTGATGATTGCTTTTCCTGTAGTGTGTATATCGTGCAATGTTGAATAAAAAATAGTGGTCACTACTATAACTCTACAAGCTTTATTCAATTGATTTCTTTTAATTTATATACATTATTTTTATTTAAAAATATAAAAAATTTTAATGCCATATCTAATGCCTAACCATAATATTTTCAATAATAGACAAGTCTCATGTTCATGTCGGTCATGTCATGTCCCCATGTCCATGCCCATGCCAATGCATCCTAGGCCATCCTCTAATGAAGCTAAACTCAACTAGAAGCTGTGTATAATCTCGATTAAAAAATTCCTTCAAGCTATACTAAAATCAACTTAAAAATAAGGGAAAATGATAATATATGCAATTGCCTGTAGAGGGCGGGGCTCCAGCGAGACGAAGGTGTTGACGATGATCCCATCAGCGTCTGGCATCCGGTTGAAGAGGGCGACAAAGCCTTTGTAAGCCTCATCGTCACGGTCCAGCATCGGAAGCGGCATGTCGCGTGCGGGGATGGGAGGAAGCCCTGGGAAGTGGAGAGGGGAGTCGCCAAGATCCTTAAAGCTTGTGGTGACCTTTGAGTGGAGAGCCGGGAGGTGGAGGAAGGCAGCGAGGCTAGCGGCGCTGCTTGTGAAGAAGATGTAGGAGGGTATAGCGAGCTCAGCAGCCACATCTAGTGCGATTGTGCAGAAGAAGTCAACTATGAGTGCGCGAACAGGGGAGGATTGGGAGAGAGAGGAGAGTAAAGAGAGGAGGTGAGGGTTGGAGAGGCGGAAAAGATCGAAGGCGTGAGCCTCGTGGTGAGGAGATGCGTTTGGGGGGAGGGAGACGGAAGGGAGGCGGTGGAAGGAGAGGAAGGGGTGAGCAGAGGACATGCGGGTCATGAAGGTTTCTGTGGAGCTGGCGGCGCCGGTGGTGTAGGTGGAGTTGACGGTGATAACGGCGACGGCAAAGCCGTGGGTAAGAAAAAGCTTGCCGAGCTCGACCATGGAGACGAGGTGGCCCATGGCGGGAAATGGGTAGAGCACCAGAGTTTCCTTCATTTCTGATTTCGTCGGTGGAAGGGGAGGTTGGGATTGGGGAGATTGAAGACTTGGTGATTAGAAAATCCGTACTTAGGCCCTATTTGAACATAGATAAAACTGTTTGCTATGTTTTCAGATTAAGACTTCATTTGAGGAGATATTATTATATGACAAGTTTTAATGAAAGATATGTTTGAGGAGTTATTTTTTATAAAATTTTTAGTTTAAGAAATTTGAACTAAAAAAACTATTTTAAGAAGCAGTAAGAAAGTCATACCAAACAAAGTCTAAGACTTCGTTTAGAACATGACAGCTTTTATACTGTTTTATGAAGTAGCTTTTTCAATTTAACACTGAATGTTTTAAAAATATACTTGAAATTTTAAGTTTCACATTTAAGACTTGTTGCATCCTGAAAAATTCTGGCGGCAGAGAAATATAAAGTTTAACATCTTAGCGTTGTACGAATATCCAACATCCAATCAGCTAAAAAGAGAGGGTGCAATATTTATAAGAGACACCAAGATTTTTACGCAGAAAATCCTGAAAAGAGGAAAAAGATAAGAAGGATCGTAGTCGGCGGGAGACGAAGGCCGGAAGGACTGTAGTTAGAAGGAGATGAAGGTCCGACATCATTTGGTGGCTTTGCAAAACTTCGACGTTTGTTGGTGGTTGGGAAGAAAAACTAGCATTAATTGGCAGTCAGGTAGATGTCAACGACAGTTGATAGCCGGCAGAAGCCTGATGTAGTTGGTGATCGGGCAGAAGTCCGACGATGAACATAAGTCTTGTGATGGGCATAAGTCCGGCTTCGGGTAGAAATCCGACGATGGGTGGAAGTCCGGCATCAAGTAGAAGTCTGACGACAGACATAAGTCCTACAATAAGAGGAAGTTCGGTGTTGGGTAAAAATCTGACGACGGTCGGTGGACGGGAAGAACCCCACCATCAATTGGTGGTCTGATAGAATTCCGGGGTCGATCGGCTATCTGGCAGATCTCCGACGTCAGTCAGTTACCATGTGAAAGTTCGGCGGTGGTCGAGGAGGAGTCTCTTTATTTTCTTTCTTTTCTTCTTTCTTAATTACTATGCCAGTTGGCGATCGGATAGAATTCTTGCGTCGGTCGACTGTCTTTTGGAAGTTCGGCGGTGGTCGAGGAGTCTAGACCTTCTCTTTCTTTTCTTCATTCTCTTCTTGTTTGTTCCTCCTTCTTCCCCCCTTTTGGTTTCTTTCTATGAGAAATGAGAGGTTTATTTATAGTTTTCTAATAGTGGCATGACCAGTAAATAGGAGGAAGATCATGGGTAAATTTGGAGTGGTTAGAATGGACGACCGATGTTGAATCCCTTGATTGTGGACTGTTTATTATAAATTTGAATGTCTTAATGATATCAAAATTCGGTGATCTTAGGCTCGTTCGATTCTTCTCGTCGAGCTGCTCGATTCGACCATAAGCATGTCATGTTCGAAATCCAATTGGTAATCTAAATTATGGTTTGAACCTTCCGAATGTGCTTCGGGTCTTCGATTTGGACTCATTTGAGCCCGGATTGGTCGAATTTGTTGTCGTTGGGTTTGTATTTTTGAGACCTTTAGTTCGACTATAAGTTTGCTTAAATTAGAGTTCATATGATCTCTGATTTAATTTTTGAAATTTCCAACTTAGTTTTTTCCTTGAGATTCGTGCCTGAACAAGATAATTTTTTGATGATATATCAAGAATAATTAAAAGTAATATCTAAGTGGCTGTTCATGGCAACTAGCTAAAGTTAGTTAATTGGAAGTTGCCAGAAAAAATTGTACTTGTAGTTGTTCAAATATTTTTCTTAAAGAAATTAATAAAATTTGCATAAGGCTTGATTTGGGACAGCTTAAGCAGGTTTAATTTTTGTTATAAAAAGCCTCATTATGAATCAGTAAGAAAGCTGTCCAAAACAAAACCTAAGTCCCCATTGCTTTTTGCCAACTTGGTTAGGGTACTTGGCTATTACAAGCCAAGTGGCTATCTCAAAGATCCTTCCCTTAGAACTTAGGTGAGCAAAGTCTACGCGGCACAGACTCCAAATATTTCTTGTCTAGCATCTTCCATTGTTATTTTAAAAGAAATTTCTTAGGAACCCCCCTTTTTTTGCTTCATTTTAGTAAGATATGGGAATTCGTCAAAAACTATTAGGAGCTGACAGATCGAGTGATGAACCACCTCTTAAACCTGACAAAGAAGGTAATGCTTTCAAGGAAAAAAGGTGAGAGAACAACTTGAGTTATGATTGCTTAAAGGCGGTGAAGAAAAATCTACGCTTAGTGCACTATCAATATTAAATAGAATGGTGGCTGCTCAAAATAATGTGGTCAATCATATTTGTCTACCCGTCGTATGTGTGGAATTTGATTGTGTTGATTAATCAAGTTGTTTTATGACCTCGGAGCTCAAGCTTGTTGTGCTTGCTGAGGGTTATCCCCTGCTTGGGTTTGGGTGTGCTTTGCAATAGAGATTTTTTTTCGTACTACGCCCCTGTACGTGTTGTGTACTAGAGCGCCCTAGTGCTGAACGACATAGAGCATAGCACTACATCACTATGAATTTGGCATCGCAGCGCTGCAAGTTTAAGAGCCATAGCATCATCAGATAGAGGTTTGAGCGATGCAGCGCCTCAAATTAGTGTTGTAGTGCTGCGAGATGGATTGCAGAGTTTTCTTTCTCATTTTTCTTAAGTGTTGTGTCCCTTGATGGTTATAACTTGCTTTCTCTTATATTTCCTGTAGGGTTAGACATAGAGAATCGTGCAAGTGAGAAGAGAAGCAATAAGAGAGTGAGAGAGAAGAGAGATTTGTACTTATTACTCCCATTTTTATAATGGAATTCTTGGTGTGGTGTGGCTCCATGGGTTTTTCTCCCTACTTTGGAGTTTTCCACATTAAATCATAGTGTCCTTTATTTTTCCGTGGCTTTTACTTTCTTGCTTGTTTCATCATTGTGATGTTTACTCCTCATCCCCAACATCTAGGGGGTGATTTTAATTTGCTAGAGGTCATGTCTCGATAATTTCACTAGAGAAAATATTTGTTAGGCATAACTAATACTTCTTTTCTCTTCAAGACATGACATTTATGAAACTACTTTTGAAGTAATAAGTATTGCCAATTGTAGAAATTGAGAGTAACATATGTTGGCTTAAACTTGAAAATTACTAACAAATGGGAGAGTCCATTGATCCATCATCAAGGATATTAACAAGAGAGTTTCCGCTATGGGCATGTTCCAAGGCACTTTGAATAATTCTTATGGGCTGATCCTCTATTTAGTTGATTTGCTTGCTTATGATCTATCTAGATGGATGGCTTCATGTCTTTCCTATTTAATAGCTCTAAAATTTGGCTTTTGTTCTATTGCATTTATCCACACTCATCACACCTAAAAAGATGTTGGATGCAATTTTATTCATGGGTGTTATTAGACCTTTGATAAAAAAAGGTTAAGAAATGAGAGAATAAGAGAGAGAGAGAGAGAGAGAGAGAGAGAGAGAGAGAGAGAGAGAGATGTCTAAAGGGATCTAAGATTTTTTATTGCCGAAAAAAATGCGACTTGGGAGAATAATTTTTTCTTTCTCAAACTTGCCCTCAGATAGAGTCAAGGCATAACTCTAAATAAAAAGAAAAATGCATTTATAAAAAATGAATAAAATACATGGCATTGCCTTATCAAGGCTTCTCATAAAATAAAGATATGGAAGTTGTAGTTATTAAATTATATTGGATGCATATGGTGGTTTCAGAATAAGGAGCGACTCTCTATAAAGTTGCATGCATATTTCACTAAGATTATAAGCTCTGACAATTATTTTTGGCTATCTTTTGTGGCCAATCTTTAGGGACTAGTAAATAGTTAAGTAGCTTTGTCAACTTCTAACTACTCTTTATAATAAGCATGTAAATAAAAAATACTTCATTGAAGAGCCCTGAATAGCTTAATCTCATCAACAACTTTACTATAAAAAAGGATCCTTCCTTCGATCAACCCTCAAGTTAAGTATGCTTGCTTGGATCACTCTAGCAAGTTTACTTTAAAAGGCTCAATGTGGTGACACGCCTTAGCAGGTTTAATACACTTGGACTAGGCTTAAAAAAAATTTAGGCATACCAATAGGATATTTTGGCTCAATTTTAATTAGGATGGATAGTCTAAGAAATTAGCACACCATTCATTATTTTTGTTATTTTATAATACATTTTATAATAATTATTTTCATTATTTTTAAATTTATTTGTAATTAAAATCAGTAAATCACATAATTTTATATCATTTAAACATAATAGCAATGCTATTAAAATTAGGCTGAACCTATTGAACTAGGAACCGATCGGTTGAACTCTGAAAATCAGAGTAGTATCAAACTGGGAAAAAATCGGACAAATCGCCAGTAGAACCGAGAAACTAGAGAACTGGCCGATTAAAAATTAACATAAACACAGCCGCTTATTTATGAAGTTATCAGGCCCACTTCATTGAAGAACTTCACCTATCAAGGGAGAAGACTCAGGAAGAAATGATAAAGTATTATATGCATTCATAATTTTTTGAAATTGTGTGATTTTTAACATTTTCACATGCTGGAGAAAGAGAATTGAAAATGATATGTATTCCTCAACATCCAACACACAATAGAGCTCAATAAAAGATATACATTTCTCTCCCAATGCAATGTTATTTGGTTATCATGTGCGGGAACTGGGAGCTGCGAGAAGACCAGACCACCTTCTATGAGAATTTGGAGCCACAAGGTGTGCAGTTTGATGAGTTACTTATGAAATATTTGTTTATGTTTTATAGACTTATTTGATGCCACATTTATATTATGTGTTATTTGTTTATATTTTATAAACTTAATTTGTGCCACATTTATGTTCTTTGATTAGTTTGATATGAAAATGAAATGTAGAGTGAAAGTATTAGAGAAAAATTTCTCATTCATTTTATAATTTTTAATAATATTTTCATTTAATTATTATGTCATCTAATTCGATCGGTCGAATATGTTCTTCTGTTTGTTGTTTGGTCCAATTTTCCAAACCTTACATAATAGAAATGTCACAAACTAAAATTTTAAGTACATCAAGATTAAAATTGATTCTATACATATTAACCTTTTTTATGGAAAAAGTAATTTTCTTGATAATATTTCTAATCACTTTGAGATATAATCATAGAAATTATCAAAACACCATTTGAATAACAAATCAAACCTATTGTTAAACCACAACTACAACATGATCAATTAATAATAATAAGATAAAAGTAGCTTAAGTCGCCATGGTTATTTCCCTTATAAGTTATTAGATGAATTTGCGCCCAAAATATATGAGCAATATGTCGAAGTCGTTGAATAAATATTTTCTTCTATTAAGGCTACTGCCCAACTTTTTAAGAGAAGTTTCACCAAACTGTAGAGCTACTCACCAAAACAAAGTGAAGCCATAAGAAATTTCCTTTTGAATTAGGTATTTACTTAAAACTATAAAGCTACAAAGCACATTGATTTTAGGATAACTTCAATCTTGATAGGAATTCTTTGGAAGTTTTTTGGAGGAGGCAGTATCGTGGCTAACTCATACTGACAAATAAGTTATGTTACTTTTTATCTTTGATATGGTTGTTGGGAAGCTCAACAATCCATCTAGGGTACTTTGTTATTCTAATCTAGTGCATATCGCAATAATCCTTCCCTCAACAATCCATCGATATAAACTACTCTTGACTTCAAATCTTTCATTTCTATCATCTCCCGCTAAAATATTACAATTAAATTCTTAGAAACTCACCCTATTTCTACTAATATGTAATAAAATATATGAAGTCTTCGAGGGTTAATAATGGCTTACATATTGAGACTAACTAGGCAAGGTAAATTGAATGGTTTGTGTGAGTCATTCCTTGATTTGGTTGATTTGTCTGCTTAAGATGAAGTCTTGATTTTCTATATCAACTGATTGCTCTATATCTTTCATGTTTAATAGCTCTAATTATTGGCTAATGGTCTTTAGCATTTATCCACCCTTCGCACAACAAAAAGAAGTTAGATGCAATTTTATTTGTGGATAACGCTAAAAAATTACTGATAAGAAAGGTTAAGAAATGAGAGAGAGAGAGAGAGAGAGAGAGAGAGAGAGAGAGAGAGAGAGAGAGAGATATTGCTTTCTAAAACGGAGTTTTAGTACAAATTTTTTATTTTTATATTAAAACTCCGTTTTAGAAAGCAGTAAAAAAACCGTCCCAAACGAAGCCTTAATCTCATATTCTCATCAATGAGTTTACTGTAAGAAAGGATCCTTCCTCTGGTCAATCCCAGAGTTGAGTATGCTTGCTTGGATGGCTCTAGAAGGTTTATTCTTGCAGACTAAGGCTTCGTTTGTGATGACTTTCTTATTGCTTCTTAATACAGCTATCTAGTTTAAAAATTAAAATTTTATACTAAAAAGTTACTTTAAGTAGTATGAAAACTGTCCCAAACGAAATCTAAATGTGTCAAAACCCCTTATCAAGCTTAATACATGAGAACTCGGCTTAAGAAAATTCTCACTCATTTTTCATTAGGGCAGTCTTAAAAATATACATTATTCTATAGATTACTTATACATGTCATAATCTTTTGTTGCTTTAATATACATCGTACAATAAATATTTTCATTAATTTTAAATTTATTTGTAATTAAAATGACATAATGTCATATCATCTAAATAGAATATAAAGATTACAAATTAAAATTTTAAGTATATCCAGATTAAAATTTGAAAAATAAAGAACAATATGATTATTTTAATAATATTATATTCAATAAATTATGTAATACAGTATATCAAAGTTATGCAATTACATCAAAAGATTATCTAAAAAAAAAATCACTACAGAAAGTGATGGTTCGCGAAATTTCAAAAGGAGCTGAGAAAAGGTAGTAGGAATACAACTGCAGGATGTGACAAAAGATTCCACGTCTCCCTCTTAAGTTGTAAACAACAGGTAACGTTTTCTACATGAAAATGAAAGTAAGTAAGAACGTAAAATTTACCCGCAGCTTGTCCGGGTGGTGAAGAGCCGGCTGGACAAAGTTTAGGTCCCTGGTTTGAATTATTTGGCAAGCAGTGAAAGCCTTAAGTGTTGGCAGTTGTAAATTGGTGTGGGTTGCATGCTAGGTCAACCAGGGTTTTCACTTGCATAAGAAGAGTGCTTCCTCGTCACAAAAAGAAACGTAAAATTTTTCAGAGCTAATTAAAGTTTCCATTGTGGATTAATTATTCTGTGCGGACAATGGAGTAATGTGTATCGGGTGATGTGAGACGTTCATGATCTAGTGACCGCACAGAATAATTTCTCTCGATTGAGACCATTTCTTTTAGTTTTTTAAATTAAATTTTTTTACTAAAATATTACTTTAAAAAATAATAAGAAAATAATCTAAATAAAATCTAAGGTTTCATTTGGAACAACTATTTTAATAAATTTTAAAGTAATGTTTTAATATAAAAAATTTTCTTTAAAAAAATAAAAAAGGCTTCCCAACTTAACATTGAAAGTTTTAAGTTCTCAAACATATCAAGATAGAGATTAATTATTTTGTGATGTTATTGGACTGCGTCCATAGACGAATGAGAGTGTGTCATGTCATTTTTTGCTGCATATCGGTGCTGTGTACCGATGGGTACCGAGTGATATGACGCGCTCTTATTCAGCTTTGAACAATCCGGTGAACGCACAAAATAATTTATCAAAGATAGATAAGCCGCATATAAATTTCAAATGAGCGGTCCAGCCAAACTGCCTTCTTCCAACGTGAAGCAGTAGACATCCAACTAATCAGGGAACAATTCAAATTCAGATTTGCTACTATATATGTGTGATTATGTAAATTTGAAATTATATTCTCTTAGAATTTCAGAAATCTGCTCATAGAAATTAAAGGTATACAAATTCTAAATAAAAGTTATCTATAATAAGCAAATTACAACAAAGATTTAAATCTATAATTGTTAAATCATCAGAAGATTAAATTGATTAGGTTTAAATCTTGATAATAAGTTTTCAAGTTTAAATTGAAAAGTACCTGCAAGGAATGTTAGAAATCAACAGAGAAAGGATAGTTGGAGAAGAAGATGTTTTGGCTCATTTTCTCATTGTTTGGTTTCGTTTGCTGCAGTACTCCTATTTATCATAAAGTAATAATAGAAAGCTATCATTAGAGAACGTGCAAGCTGGGAGCCATGTGGGTAGTTTTCTGCTGCAGGTAGTGGAGGTATAATATGTTGCTGGACTATGTTAACAGCTCCCCTCAAGCTGATGGTGAAGGAGTGACCTGAAGCTTGGATCGAAGACCGGCAAACCGTAGACGAGGGAGAGCTTTAGTGAAGATATCAGCAATTTGATCTTGGGAATTTATATGAAGTATGGTAACAGTGGCTGATTTGATGCAATCACGAATGAAATGGTAGTCCACCTCTATATGCTTGGTACGAGCATGAAAGACAGGATTGTGCGCAAGAGCAATAGCAGAAACGTTGTCACAGTAAAGAGAGGTAGGTGTGTCGACACTAAATTGAAAATCAGCCAGCAGTCGACGAATCCAAATAATGTCTGTGGCGGCTATGGACAAAGCCCGATATTCGGCTTCCGTAGAAGACTTTGCAACAGTTGGTTGCTTCTTGACGCACCAAGAAAGGAGAGTATTTCCAAGAAACAAACAATAAACTGTAGTAGATTTTCGATCGGACGGGTCACCAGCCCAATCCGAATCAACATAAGCATGTAAAACAGAGGAGTGACCAGAGATGGGTAAGCCAAGATCAACGGTTCCTTTAATGTACCGAATAAGGTGTTTGAGAGAAAGAAAATGCTGGTACAGGGGACAATGCATAAATTGGCATAATTTGTTTACCGCAAAGGCAATGTCCGGTCGTGTAATCGTCAAGTATTGTAAGGAGCCAACGAGATGCCGGAAGAATTCTGGATTTTCAAATACAAAGAGGGAAGTTTCGTCCAAACTCAGTTTTGCGGGAAGTGGTGTGAGGACCAGATTGCAGTTAGCCATGCTCGCTCTGTTTAAGATATCCAGCGCATATTTGGTTTGATGTAAATGATAGCCGGTCGGGGTAGACACTGTGAAGTTCTGTTTCTGCTCCAGGATCGTCCAAGACGATCTGGGATCGTCCTGGGACGATCAATTGAAGATTTGCTCCAAAATTTTCCCATATTGCTCCAGGTGATTTTCCTTCCAGGATCGGCCGGGCCGATAGGGTCATCGTCCCAGGCCGATCAGTTCAGTGCAAAAGTCAGAGAGCAAATCGTCCTGGAAATTAATTATCGTCCCAGGCCGATGTGAAATTGGTCAGATCGTCTAGGACGATCGTGCGATCGGCCGAGCCGATCAGAGTATTTTAAAGCTGAAATCAAGTCATTTTGAAGAGAGAGAAAATCAAAAATATCTAAAATATCAGCCGAGGAGAGAGAAGGTCGAGGAGATTTTTGGAAAAGTAGATTTTCGGGCGACGCGGTTCCGTTTTCGTTCGACGAGACTGTTGAAGATATTGCTGTACGCAAGGTAAGGCACAATTCGACTTTCTCAATTTTCAGAACCGTCGCGTTTGGCGGTATTATCTGTCCGGAATTGATTTTTGTTAGTGATTTTCGTCCGTATTTCCCGTCTGGTTCAGTTTTTACCGCGTAATTTTCCGTATGTTATTGACGTGCCGAGTGTGCACATTTTAATTATTTTCTGGAGATTTTTGTCCTGGTAGTTTTGATTTGACGGCGTTTTCCGTCGACAGTATTTTTCTGTGTAGTTTAAAATTGTCTGAGCAATAGAATTAAAGTCTTGCAATGTTGTTATCTATATTCTGTGCAAATTTAGTATTCTGTGATTTTTCAGAAAAAATTGTGTAAATTCTGTATACAGCCGTTGTGCTGCTCGATTTTTATCTGATTTCTGAATTCGTCCGGATTTCTTCTGAATTGATATGCTATCTGTATATGCTATATAAAGGTAGTTATAAGGGGCCTGGATCCTAAGAGATTCAGTTAGTGTCTGGGAAATTTGAAATGAGCTCAATCTGAAATCTGATATCTGTTCTGTTCCGGATCCGATGAATTCTGTTCTGGTGCTATAAGCACATCTGTTCTGGTGCCGTGAGCACAAAGGGAGGCATAAGGGGCCAGAATCCGTAGAGATTCTGTCAGTGTCAGGGAATTTAGCTATTAATTAAATATCTGATATCTGCTATATGATTCTGATATGATTTGTTCTGTTCCGATATGATCTGTACGATTCTGATTCTGTTGATCTGATGTGTCTGATCTGTTATGTTTCTGATTTGATACAACTTCCGTTTCCGTACAGTTTTGTTGATTTGATATCTGTCCGAATCTGTTTCGATTCTGTACGAA
>NW_021320022.1:27382-61064 GCF_001605985.2 Dendrobium catenatum | reverse complement strand
AGAGATTCTGTCAATGTCAGGGAATTTAGCTATTAATTATAATACTATCTGATATCTGATTTGATATGACTTCTGTTTCAGTATAGTTCTGTCTGATCTATTCCGTTTAGATCTGTTCTAATTTGATATATGTCATTATTTGTTCTGATTTGATCTATTTCGTTCTGATCTGCACGATATTGATATCTGCCTGATTCTGTTCTGGTTTCTGTACGGATTTGGTTTGAAGTGTTTGGTTTTGGATTCTGAAAGTTTTGATTGGAGGTTTGTCGCTTTGCTGAGCTGTTGAGCTCACCCTTGTTTTCTGTGTGGTTTTCAGGTTCTGGGAAAGGGAAGAAGATCTTGGACTAGAGTTCAGAGTCTGATCAGTTATAGGTATTTTGTACTTTTTGATTTTTGTACAGTCATGGTTTTTCTTCTTTGTTCTTTCTGTCAGCCATGTACTGTATTTGTAGATGATTGTTTTGAGGAAAAAAAAATATAGATGATTTGTTCCGCTGCATTTGATGTTTCATAGTAGCTCTGTGTGTCTGTTATTGAGTTGAAATATTTGGAAGAACCAGTTTCGAAGCAAATTCCAAAGCCAGATCCTGGTCTGTCTGTTTGTTTGGCTGGTCGCGGCCCGGTGCGGGCAGGATCCGTCTCGGGTCGGGTTGTGACAGACACTACCTGAATTCCAAGGAAGTAAGAAAGAGTGCCCAAGTTGCGGAGCTGGAATTGGTGCTGGAGATGAAGCAAAAGGTCAGCAATAAGATTTGGATTGTTGCCATTCACTAAAATGTCATCTACATATATTAAAAAATATATGAGATGTGAATTGTGGTTATACACAAGGAGGGAAGGATCGGCATCGCTGTGTCGAAAACCCCAAGACTGCATATGTGTAGTTAATTTGGAAAACCATTGTCGCGGAGACTGCTTAAGCCCATAGATTGCTTTATGTAAGCGACATACAAAATCTGGATATTTAGGGTCTTTAAAACCTGGCGGCTTATGCATATACAACACTTCTTTTAGATCCCCATGAAGAAAAGCGTTTGAAACATCTAATTGAAGTATGGACCAGGTTCGGATGACTGCAGTCGTGATAAACAGACGAATAGTAGGTAACTTCGCAACTGGGCTAAATGTCTCCGTATAATCAATGTCATATTCTTGTCGATAGCCTTGGGCAACTAGACGAGCTTTATAGCGAGCTATCATCCCGTCAGAATTCCTCTTGGTTTTGTAAATCCATTTACACCCAAGGATTGTTTGAGACTTCGGCGGCTAAACCAATTCCCAAGTGCCCTGTTGTTGTAATGCCTGAAATTCAACTGACATAGCATCTCTCCAACAGTTATGTTTACTGGCCATAGTGAAACAAGTGGGATCAGGATCTTCAACCACAATGTGTTGGATATTAAACACTATTTTAGGCTTCAGTTTACCGGTTTGCAATCTGGTCACCATAGGATGCCGAGTAGGACGAGTTGGGGAAGGTGGAGAATAAGTAACTGGGTTGGCTGAAGAAGAGGGAGATGAAACTGGCTCGGGCACATGAGGAGATGGATTTTCTGGAGTGATATTTGAGTTGGCTGATGAAGTAGTAGTAGTATGAGGAACCAGGGTTAAAGGAGATATGATAGCGGTGGGTGGAGATGTAGTAGGAATTGAAGGTGCTGAGGTAGATTTTTGGAAAAGGAATATATGTTCATGAAATTGAACGTGGCGGGAGATGAGTATTTTAGAAGTTTTCAAATTATAACAGCGAAAACCTTTATGATTGGAACTATATCCAATGAAAATACAAGCGGAAGATTTAGGGGCGAATTTGTGAGGAACATTAGGTTGAAGCCAAGGGAAACACAAGCAACCCAAAACTTTAAGATGAGAATATGATGGTGATTTCTTGTAAAGACATTGAAATGGAGAGATATATTTGGTGATAGGAGAAGGAAGACGGTTAATTAAATAGACCGCTGTTAAGACAGATTTAATCCAAAAAGAAGTGGGTAAATGGGCTTGTATTAACAGTGTACGAGCAGTCTCAATGATATGCCTATGTTTGCGCTCTGCCAGCCCATTCTGTTGCGGAGTATGAGGGAAACTAAATTGGTGTAAAATTTCATTTGTGGAGAGAAGGTGTTGAAATTAAGTGCTAGTGTATTCACCTCTGCCATCCGATCGAAAAATTTTAATATGAGTAGAGAATTGTTTTTCAACCATGGCTTTGAACAAGGTAAATTTAGATAAAACCTCAGCTTTTGTCACCATTAGATAAAGCCATGAAAACCGAGAAAATTCATCCACAAATAACACATTATATCGATATCCATTAAGAGACAAAACTGGAGAAGGTCCCCATACATCCGAGACAACAACTTGAAAGGGAGAATTACAATGAGAACTTGAACTAACAAAAGGTAACCTATGACTTTTAGCAGTTTGACAGGAATAACAGACATTTCTAGTTACAGAAATTTGTAAAGAAGGAAAACTAGATGGTATACGAGATAAGACTGCTGGATGCAGGTGTCCCAGTCTGGAATGCCATGTAGACGAGCTGATAGTGGTGACAAGAGCTTGTGAGGATGGACTGGTTTTGATCGGAACTGAATAAAGTCCATCACGGCATGAACCCGAGAGAATCGAGCGATTGGTTTTCCAATCCTTTATATGATAACCATGAGGAGTGAAAGAAATAGTACAGTCATTATCAGATGTTAAACGATGAATGGAAAGCAAATTATGAGAAACTTGAGGAACATGGAGAAGTGGGGATAAAGATAGCTTACGTTTAGGAGTAGGGAGAAGTCCTTGACCCATGTGAGATATGGGTAGAGACTGACCATTGCCTACCTGTATTTGCTGAGAGCCATTATATGGTTAAGACGTAAGAAGTTGACTGGGATCATTTGTGATGTATGAAGTTGCTCCGGTGTCCAACAATCAGTCAGACATCTGTCCAGATAAAACAGATGCAGAATTCTCGGTTGAATCAGCTACAAATGCAGTTGGATTTTGTTTAATGTAATTAAGATTAGTGCGATGCCAACACTTTTCAGCTGAATGCTTGACATTCAATATGGGGAAATGCAGGTCGACCACCGCGAGAGCTGCTGAATCGGCCACGGCCACGCTGAGAGCAAAATGGCTGGATGAGCCACGCGAAGATGTAGCAGCTAGTGCAACAGGGGTTTCGGAAATCTGGACCGAACGAAGCGATCGAGCAACTTCATTCTCAAGGTTTGTCTCTTCACTACACAGTAAAGAATAGAAATCATCTAGATTCAATGGCTGAAGATTCGTCCGAATAGCGGTCTTAAACCCTTGATATGATGCTGGTAAACCATTAAGTGTGTACATAATAATATCTTCAGAATCCAGATTGTAGCTGGCGATAGTGAGAGCATCAACCTTTTGCTTAATTTCAGTCAAATATTGCTGCATTGTCTTGTTAGCCATTGAAATGAAATTCATATCATTTTTAATCTGAAGAATACGGGATCTATTAGACGATTGCAGTAGTTTCCCAATCGTTTGCCAAATCTCGGAGCAGGATTCCAAGTTCAGAACATAGGACAGTAGAGGTGCCGAGATTGTAGAAAATAATGCGGTGGCTAAGTTTTGATCAATAAGCATCCAGGTAGAAAAGAGTGGATTAGATATCAGTGTACCAGTAGTTGAAGTAATTTGCCGGGGAGGGCAGGGAGTGGTGCCGTCAAGATATCCTTCAAAGGAATTAGCACGAAACACCTTCAGAATCTGTGACTTCCAGGTTAGGTGGTTTTCCAGAGTGAGCTGAATGGTAATGACGTTCTTGATCGTAGACATCAAAAATTTCAGCTGGGGCGGTATGAGAACTGTGCCGAGAAACTGCGTAGATTCGGTGGTACTCGACGCCGAAGTTGATGAACTGCCAGATTCCATTGTGCCACGCCAGATACCGCAGCGAAAAGATTAGCCGTGAGGCTTACAACTGCTCTGATACCATGAAAAGTACCTGCAAGGAATGTTAGAAATGAACAGAGAAAGGATAGTTGGAGAAGAAGATGTTTTGGCTCATTTTCTCATTGCTTGGTTTCATTTGCTACAGTACTCCTATTTATCATAAAGTAATAACAGAAAGCTATCATTAGAGAACGTGCAAGCTGGGAGCCATGTGGGTAGTTTTCTGTTGCAGGTAGTGGAGGTATAATGTGTTGTCGGACTATGTTAACATAAATTCGGGAATGTTTCAACAAGATGATCCCAATCACATCAAAAGTGTTATGATCTGCGACCAATTTAGCTCAAATCAAGCACTTGAAGTCTTGTTAGAAATCTTATTACATTTGACGCAGCAATGGATTTCCAAACATTGTGTGCTATCTCATGACATTTGACGCAGCAATTGATTTCCAAACATTGTGTGCTTGGATTAACAACAATTGTCTGGATGAGAGAAATCCATAGAACTGAAAAACCACTCAATTTTGAGATTATTAGGAAGTTAAATGCCTCATGAATGATCTATGATTAAAAGAATCAACATGGAACATCCAATGGAGTGTTTGTTGATTTTAGCCAAAATTATCAAAATGATACTCCAAAGAAACTCTATATAAATCTTCATTCTTCACAAAGACTTGAAATAGGAGAGGGCTTAGAGATGTAACGTGGTTTAGAACATTATTTAATTAATGATCGACCCCAAAAATCATGATCAACATCTACTGTTGTCCAATTCGCTTGACCACCACTACCCAATAATCATCTCTCTACCACTATAGCCTTCTACATAGTAACATCATTGCATGCAATTATGAATAAGTTCAATGCATGTTGTTGGCAATGATGTCAGTGCCGGTCAACTTTATTATCCATCATTATTAATAAGTTCTCTTTTGGGATGGCTGTCTTACCGCTTCTTAAAGCAGCTTTCTAGTACAAAAATTTTAATTTTGTATTATAAAGATGCTTTAAGAAGCGGTAAGGAAGCCATCCCAAACAAAGCCTAAGACCGATGCCTCTATTAATACAAATGCTGATGCCCGACCACCAATTTTATCGCCCACCATTATGTACAACAATGAAACAAATCATCATAAATTAGATCGATTACAGCCATTGACACCAATATTAATGCCTATGAAATTCATCATCACATATCATTAAGAATATCAAGACACGTCATTTCCAATAAAGTTGATGCATATCGTTGACATTAATGCTAGTGCTTGTTGACATCATCTCTAGCCATAACAACTGCATCATCACATATTATCACTTTTCGGCTTACACTCCGGCGCTGAGTACTGCTTGCTCGCTCCAGCAGCTTTATATGGCGCCCCGTTTAGCGAGATCCCGAAATCTCCCAACTTCGGCTGGTACTCATCGTCTAACAGAATGTTGCTTCCTTTGATGTCACCGTGCACTATGTGAGGAGAGCATTCTTCATGGAGATGCTTCAGTGCAGTGGCTAGCTTGATTGCTATGGAATATCTCTGAGTCCAGGGAAGGAGTTGATTTTTTCGTGAATGGAGGACATAGTGAAGGGAGCCTTGAGGCATGTAGTCGAAGACGAGCAGGTTCTCTCCCGTGTCCATGTCGCACCAACCTTTGAGTTCCAGTATGTTCTCATGGAGAACACGGCTCATTGTTTCTAGCTCGTTATGGTAGCTTTTCCTGCTCTTCTTGTCAGTGTTGAAGCGTTTCACTGCGTAGAAGGTGGAAGAAGAAAGGGGGAAGTTCATTTTGTACACTTTGGAGGTTCCTCCGAAGCCAATTATCTCGTTGAAATTCCTCGTTCCTGTTACTATCTCGCTGTACTTGAATTTGCGGAAGTCTTTTAGGAGTAACTGCCTTTCTCTCCTTCGTTTTCGGGCGTCTGGGCTGAACTGTTCCTTGACGTTGAAGCAGACGACGATGATGACGGCGGCGGATATTGCAAGGGTGCTTGCTCTGATGAGGATGAGGAGAGTATTGCTAGGGGAGTACTTGAGTGCTTTAGTTGATTGAAGTTTGATTCGCCAAGTGCTTTGTGGGTTGTTGCGATGGAAGATTGAAGAAGAAAGGCTCCAGCTTTGGATTACACGGGACTCGGAACTGTTCTGGTTTGAGGAGAAGAAACCCGCATAGATGTGTTCGACGAAATTCTTCGAGATTAAGATCTGGCTTTCTTCTTTAATCGTGATGCGGGGTTCTCCTGCTGAAACCCTCACCGCCATCCCGCCTTCCTTGTAGTGAATGCTGATTCTCGCCGTTATATGATTGACGCTTGCTGCTTTCAGATATCTTGAGACGGGGAATTCCAGAAATAAGATAGAGGCGTTCTTGACGGCGTCGAGGGACTGGAACAGAGCGGGTAAGGAGCTGTTGGGGAGCAAGAAGAAAGCGATGGCATTGCGACTGGAAGATGTGAGATCTTGGTTAGGGTTTGTTACCAAGAAGGAGAAGCTGGTAGAGAAGGAAACAAGGGGAATGATGGCGACAGGATTAAGGAATATGGCCGCACCGAAGCTTGAAGATGAAAGGCTGCCATTGGTCAGGCAGAGCGAACCGTCCCGGAGGCTGGAGCTGCCGAGGAGGACGAGATTCTTGTTGGAGAAAGGAGGGAAGTGAAAGAAGAGGTTCTGTGAGAAGGCCGTTTTCGGCAAGGTTTGAGAATGGAGGAGAAGGGTGAGGGAGATGTGCAAAAGAAAGGTGGATCTTGGAGAAGAAGCCATGGCGACGTGAGCAAGAAACTTGATGAGATTAGCAGAATCTCAATTATCTTTGTAAGGAAGAAGTGGAGATGAAATTTCTCGGGAGAATAGAGGAATTTGCTGGCAACAAAGGGAGAAAGAGCTTATATAGAACAGTAGACAAGAAGAAGAAGAAGGCGACGCGCGGGAAATGCTTTAGTTCTCTGTTTATTTCTTACAAATTCAAAACTACATAGTTGTATTATTAAATTGTTCTAAGCTTTCAGCCATAAAGCTCTCAGCAGTTGAAGGTTTTGTGGCTCTGTTGCTCCCAAATCCCTTTTTTTCACAGAAAAACTCTTTATTCGTGTGCGAATTCTTCATTTGCAATCAAATTTCAAGGAGAAATTATTTTGTGCAGTCACCCGACTTATCACATCATCATTTTGTTATATACTGCAGTTATGTATCACTGTGTATTGGATGACGTTCGCATCATGATTCATTTCCGGACAGTCCGATGACCACACATCGATTTTCAAGATTCAAGAGGATGACTTGACGAACGAAATAGCTTAACCTCATAATCATCAATTAATTACCAATTAGTTATGTTAACTAATTTAATCACTTGGCAGTACTTCAGTTATTCTTGTTATAAGAGCCTTTCATATCTTTTTCTTGGAAATTTTGTTGAGTAAATTTATGGATGCTAATGATATAATTTTTTATTGGATCTATTCATTAACATAAATATTTTCCTGAGAAAATTTAGGAAAAATCTTTCAGCCATAGAATTATATTGCCCTTAATTTATGTATATTTATTGTCATTACTTGAAATACACTTCTCTTGGATGTCCCTCTTTTTATTATTTCTATTATCAAAGATGGGCAATTAGAGTATTCAGTATAAGAAAAAGAACCCTCATTCGAAGCTTCTTCTAAGAAAAAAATTATTACGTGCGGTGTTCGGACGTGTCTGGAGATCAATTCGGACATGTCATGTCACCCAATGCACAGTGCATTGAATGACATGACACGTCTGAATTGACCTCCGGATGCGTTCGGACACTACACAGAATAATCTCTCTATTCTAAGAGCCCTCTGTGCACAAATGTCCTTAATTAATGCAATTGTTTTTTAGAATAAATGATTAAAGCAATGGGCTAAATGTTCTTGGCTTTCTAAGCGGGTGATGATATCAACTTTGTGTTCCAAAAAATTAAAAACAAAAGAACTATAATTTTATTAAAGAATTATTTGCCATGGGTGATATGGTGTGAAATTAGGAGGAGATTTATTTGGAAGCAATTCAGCATTTTCAAATCACTTCAATGGTGAGACATCCCTAGCTCTTATTCCACTAATGAGCTAACAATTAGTGATTTCTACCTTCTGATTATTGTTGCCCCTTTATTGCTAATTCTTTTGGATGAGAAGATTATAGTGGCTTTCTTAGCATTGAAGATGAAAATTGCCCTAAATATGAAGAAATTATTCTGTGCGGAGGCCAGACGTAAAATGTCATCCGAAGACCATTCAGAATGCACCCCACGCCAGCAGTATCGAGTGGTACCGAGCAGTACCGGGCCGTGGTACGTGGCCCGTTCTGATTGGTCTCCGGACGGCTTTCGACGTCTGAACAGAATATTAATCCTGAACATAACGACTTCATATCTATTTTTTTTTTTTTTTAAGATACTTGGAATATCATGGGCTACTCTTTTTTTGAGGATATTCATCACAATAAGTAACTCCCACATTACATTAAGCATTCAACTATTGCCTTCATTCCCAAGAACCTTCATTCTATAATATATAATGATTATTGGCTGATCTTTGTCTACAATATAATCTTTCTCAAGAACCTTCATTCTATTAACTATTTTTCTTTTATTTTTGACACTTAATACCTTTCAATTGGTCTTGATATTAATATGGATAAATATGCTATTTGATTATCAAAATCTATAAGAACTTCGCTCTATCATCACAAGAAGATTTTAAGTTTAATTAATAAACTCTTGCATCACAATGGAGTTGAGCTAATTATATTACCCCAAGAGCTCTAGATTACTTTCTTTAATGGTGCTATTTAGATTATCTACCTGAGATAGGGGTGTCAATTTTGACACAACCCGAAACACGACTAGAACCCGATCCGGAAAAATCCGGGTTCGGGTCAACTCGAACTCTTATACAATATGATATTTGATACAAAATCTCAGCCTAATGAATTAAACCTTTAACAGTCATTTCTCAACTATGTTAATTATGTGTAGAATCTGATTATGTTGATCAATCGGATTATTCTGTTGCCTCAAACATCAAGTTAATTTATCATACTTGCTAGGTGGGTGCAAGGTATCCTCTCCGAGCTTGGGTTTGGGAGCTTTGCACTTTTTTTTTTTTTTTTTTTTTTTTTTTACAACGTTTGGGGGCCTGTGCCCAAAACCCCCACAACGTCTAGGTGCCATGTGCTCAAGCACTCCGGCGATATATACACGAGCAACCCGACGCTATTACCAAGTACCCTGAAGCTCCAAAACTTACTAGGAAAAAAAATAGAGTGGAGCATCTAACACTCTAGATTCAGCATCACAACGTTGTGGATTGCCGCAGCGCTTCAAATTGACGCCGCAACGCTGTGAGGCGGACTGGACTTTTTTTTCTTGGGTTTCTCAAGGGTGACATCCCTTGATGTTATTTTACTTGTCTTTATCTTTTATTTAAAGTATAAGAACGATAGGAGAGAAAAGAAGCAAAGAGAGTAAAAAAAATAAAGATGTGTACTTATTTCTCCCAATTTTCATAATGAATTTCTTAATGTGGTATAGCTCTATAATTTTTCCTCATTATATCCTAATTTATTTTACTTTCCACTAATTTTACTTTCTTGCTTTTTTGATTGCCTTTTACTTCCTCACCAACAAGCTAGACTGCTAAGGACCACAAAAGCCAATAGACTACACTGGACTACGTAAAGAATAATAAAATCTAAAAATTGTTAAAGATCTTCTGAATGTTAAAATTCAGTTTTTAAGCAAAAATTTATTCTTGCTCATTTTATATATATAAAAAAGTAATTCTACAGCATAATTTGATAAATAAAAAATATATTTCATCCTAAAAATCATCTGCATTATTACATATGATATGATATATTTTAAAAAAGCCTCATAATCTTACACAGGAAAATTTGCAGAGATTTGTAGAATTTACAATCCATAGTAATTTATAATTGCATCCAACTGATGGTTTGAACAAATTTCATCAACCAAAGCAAATTAGCATCACTTAAGGTCCATGTTTTGCAGTAAATTAGCACCAACAAGAGACGAGAAGCAGCTCAAGTACAAAGAAAATAAGCAGCTTGGTGAACAAATAAGAATATATTTTCAACCACAAGAGCAGAAATATAAACAAAACATAGAATATAGGGAAGAAAATGACATTTCGATTGTACAAAGGGACAAACCAGCTCAGTCTAGAGATTGCCGAATAAATGGCCTGTTATTTGTTTCGTTACAATACAAGTATAAATGGATGCAACTGAGAGTGAATCACCATACCTCAGCTCCCTTTGTTGCTCCAATAATAATGGCAATGGCAGCAAGAAAAGCCTGCTCAAACGTATCAAGACAGAAAGGTGGATCACAATCAATCTAAATTACTCTTCCTATTAGAACAATCATAAAAATCAATGAATCATCTGAATGAATATCAGGATATTAAGGCACGGGTTTTTTATGGCTTCTTAAAGCAGTTTTTTATATAAAAATTTTAATTATTGTAATAGAAAGCTGTTTTAAGCAGCGGTAAGAAAGCTATTCCAAATGAAGCCTAAATGATAACTTGGTAGAGGCATAATAGAAGCTGAGGTGATTTTAGAATAATGATGGATAGGAATACAAGATTCTCAGATATTATATCAGTTAAATATATACTGCAAATCTGCAACCAGCCATGAGTAATAGGTTAGCTTTCATATATGCTTTAGATATACACTTGAATTAATAGCAAATCATTCTCTTTGTGACTACTGAAACGACATTTTACATTTATGGGAATGTTCTTGAATTATTACTAACAATCAAGATTTAAATTTGCACAATTGAGTATTTGAGGCATTTTTCGTTCGTGAGGTGGGGCGTAAGCCTAAAAGACATTTTCAGGTGTAAGTCTCAAAATTAAAAAATTGTAGAGTGAAAATAAAGATTAAAACTTATTTTTATATAATACTCAAATAATATATTAAAGGATGATATATTACTTTCTATTGAACTATTAAGTAACAAATTAGCATACATATAAAATAAAAAAAATGCAAAAGATGTAAAGTGACAAGTCATAAATCTTATGAAATAAAATTGAAATCTAAATATTACAGAAACAAAATAACATAAAATATACAAATTGCATAAAATTATCATATAATATCAAGATCAACTACAAATTCCTTCTTTCCCAATTCCCTATTCATCCAAATTTAATTTCTAAAAAAAAAACTGAAATAGTTGGAAACTACTAAGAAATCATTTGAATTGTCATCACCAAGGGCACATTTATTTGAGTCATCATAATTATTTGGTCTCTTCCTTGCATCATCATGTGAAGTCTAATATCTCACAATCTGCTTCTTATTCATTTATTTCAATCATTTTTATCTTTCATAAATGTTTGTCATCAACATAAAGATGAAGATAATATTCCAAAATTTTTAGAGATGGTGGTGGTGTAAGGCTTCAAAGTGATCGACGATGGCGGGTGCAACGGTAGTGGTTGCGATAGAGGCAGCTGATTAGAGGTCCAGACAATCGAGAGGAAGCTGTTGTGACTTGGGGAGGATGAAGGCGTAATTTGTTCAAGGCTTTAGTTAAGGATTTAGATAAGTTTTAATAATATATATATATATGCCTCACACCAACAAGGCGAGATTTTTCATCAAGAAACAGTAAAAAAAACAAGGCGAGTTGTGCCTCATCAAAAAAGTTCGAGGTATTTTTTACTGGAATTGAGCTAAGGCGAGCCTATTGTGCAATTTTAAACAATGCTAACAACTCTTGCTACAAAAAACTTTATTTAATGCATTAATTAAAGATATCTAAGAAAATGTGAAAATATCAATTGATTCATTAAGATATAAGTGAATTACTCTAATAAACTAAACTAGAGCAAAAGTATATAGAATTATTTTTAAAAACTTAAAAAAAAAAAAACTTGTTACTATTATCATCATACTCATCATTAGCCTTTTCTCAAATATATGGAGCAAGCTTGATTAATTTACTTTATTCATCTTAGTGCTACATTAAGTAATTGGTACTAGCAAACCTCCTTAAATTTTATGAAACTAATTCAATTTTTTTCAAATAACTTAAATGGAATAAAATATGCTATTCTAAATAACATAAGTTCAAGGTTCGCCCAAACATCAAATATAATCGAATTGTTACGTGGACAATGAAATGGCTGGTGTTTCAACTACCTTTATTTGGGTAGAGAAAAATAATTATGTTAATATAATTATAGTACGTTTAGATATGTGTTCAAAATTAAAATTTTGAAATGACCTAGAAGAACAAATACAAATGATAGGACTTGAAGAAAGGGTTTTCAGTGGAAATTTAAATGGACATATTGATAGAGAGTTAAATGATTTTAAAAACATTCATGATGGCCATGGCTTTGGAGCGACTAATGAAGATGATAAAATCATATTAGATTTTTCTTTAACTTATGATTTTGTAATTGCTAATTTCTTATTTAAGAAAAGAGAACATCTCATCACTTTTAAGAATGGATATAGTAAAAGTCGGATTGATTATTTTCTTGTAAGAAAAATAGATCATTTAGAATGCAAAGATTGTAAAATTATTCCGAGTGAAAATTTATATACCCAATATCGCTTATTAGTTTTGGATTTTAAGAAGAAATGATAGAAAATTAAAAAAAAAGTAAATCGTTGTTCTAGAATTAGATGGGGGCATTTAAAGAATATTAATAAAAATATTTTTTAGAATAAAATTCTAGATCTTAAGATTTTATCTGTGTACAAGGAAGCTAATGTTATGTGAGAAATCGTAGATAGTGATATTAAGAATACTGCAAAAGATGTGCTTGAAGTATCAAAGAGAAAAACTACTAATAGTAAAAATAGTTTGTAGAATCAAAACGTGCAAGAAAAGATAAAAAAATAAAAAGAATTGTAATAAAAATTAGTTTAGCCGTAAAAACTCTGATAATTGGGAAAGATATAAAAAGGCCCATAAATAGTCAAAGAAAGCAATTTGCAACGCAAATATTTTAGCTTTTAATAATTTATATAATAGATTAGATAATAAAGAGGATGAAAGACACGTATAAGTTAGCTAAACAATGAAATAGTAATAAGGATTTAGTTCAAGTGAAGTGTTTTAAGGACGAAGATCAAAAAGTGCTTTTATTAGAAAAGGATATTCAACAAAGGTGGATGAGATATTTTGCTAAACTTTTTAATGAAGATTTCTAGAATGCAATTGACTTTAGTAACATTACCACCCTAAATTTGAGCTTGAGTTCGAGCTTGTGATCTGGCCAACAAGCTGAGCTCAAGTTAAGCATAATGCGAACTCGACTCAACTCGTTTACAGCCCCAATCGCCGACCACCGCCACCGGCAACCACCGCCATTGTCGGCCACTGACTACCACCCTCTTTAAGCTTTACAATGCATTTATTTTATTTCAAAAAAAAAAAAAAACTCATGCATTCCTTTTACACTTTATCCAAACAACTCCTTAGTTGAGTGTGACATTACATACATTATGCTTCATATTGATCACTCAATTCATAGCTTATAATATCTCTGTATAATTGTGACTTGGGGAGGATGAAGGCATAATTTGTTCAAGGCTTTAGTTAAGGATTTAGATAAGTTTTAATAAAAATATATATATAAATAGTGAGGCATATGCCTCACACTAACAAAACGAGATTTTTCGTCAAAAAACAATTAAAAAAAAAAACAAGGCGAGGTGTGCCTCATCAAAAAAGTTCGAGGTATTTTTTACTGGAATTGAGCTGAGGCGAGCCATGTATTGTGCAATTTTAAACAATGCTAACAACTCTTGCTACAAAAAATTTTATTTAATGCATCAATTAAAGATATCTAAGAAAATGTGAAAATATCAATTGATTCATTAAGATATAAGTGAATTACTCTAATAACCTAAACTAGAGCAAAAGTATATAGAATTATTTTAAAAAACTTAAAAAAATTATTAAAAAAAAAACTTGTTACTATTATCATCATACTCATCATTAGCCTTGTCTCAAATATATGGATCAAGCTTGATTAATTTACTTTATTCATCTTAATTAGTGCTACATTAAGTAATTGGTACTAGCAAAACTCCTTAAATTTTATGAAACTAATACAATTTTTTTCAAATAACTTAAATGGAATAAAATAAGCTATTCTAAACAATAAATAAGGTAACATAAGTTCAAGATTCGCCCAAACATCAAATATAATCGAATTGTTATGTGGACAATAAAATGGCTGGTGTTTCAAGTTCTACCTTTATTTGGGTAGAGAAAAATAATTATCATGTTAATATAATTATAATACGTTTAGATATGTGTTCAAAATTAAAATTTTGAAAATGACCTAGAAGAACTAATACAAATGATGGCACTTGAAGAAAGACTTTTTAGTGAAAATTAAAATAGACATATTGATAAAGAGGTAAATGATTTTAAAAACATTCATGCTGACCATGACTTTGGAGCGATTAATGAAGATGATAAAATCATATTAGATTTTTCTTTAACTTATGATTTTGTAATTGCTAATTTTTTATTTAAGAAAAGAGATGAACATCTCATCACTTATAAGAATGGATACAGTAAAAATTAGACTGATTATTTTCTTGTAATAAAAATAGATCATTTAGAATGCAAAGATTGTAAAATTATTCAGAGTGAAAATTTATATACCCAACATCGCTTATTAGTTTTGGATTTTAAGATGAAGCGAAAGAAAATTAAAAATAAAGTAAATCGTTGTTCTAGAATTAGATGGGGGCATTTAAAGAATATTAATAAAAATATTTTTTAGAGTAAAATTCTAGATCTTAAGATTTTGTCTGTGCACGAGGAAGCTAATGTTATGTGGGAAATCGTAGATAGTGATATTAAGAATACTGCAAAAGATGTGCTTGGAGTATCAAAGAGAAAAATTACTTTTAAGAAAAATAGTTGGTGGAATCAAAACGTGCAAAAAAAGATAAAAAAATAAGATGAATTGTTATAAAAATTAGTTTAGCCGTAAAAACTCTGATAATTGGGAAATATATAAAAAGACCCATAAAGAGTCAAAGAAAGCAATTTTCAATGCAAAGATTTTAGCTTTTAATGATTTATATAATAGATTAGATAATAAGGAGGACGAAAGACATGTATAAGTTATCTAAACAATGAAATAGTAGTAAGGATTTAGTTAAAGTGAAGTGTATTAAGGATGAAGATCAAAAAGTGCTTTTATTAGAAAAGGATATTCAACAAAGGTGGATGAGATATTTTGCTAAACTTTTTAATGAAGATTTCTATAATGCAATTGACTTTAGTAACCTTACCACCCTAAATTTGAGCTTGAGTTCGAGCTCGTGATCTGGCCAACAAGCCAAGCTCGAGTTAAGCATAATGCGAGCTCGACTCAACTCGCTTACACCCCTAATCGTCAACCACCGCCACCGGCAACCACCACCATTGTTGGCCGCTGACCACCACCCTCTTTAAACTTTACAATACATTCATTTTATTTCAAGCAAAAAAAAAAACTCTTGCATTCCTTTTACACTTTATCCATACTCCTTAGTTGAGTGTGACATTACATACATTATGCTTCATATTGATCACTCAATTCATAGCTTATAATATCCCTGTATAATTTCTCACCTTCAGTTGTGCATATTTGAGTGTTATACTTAGCATATATTTGATTATTAAATAGCTGTCATGTATTTGCTTGTCCGATTTTGAGTTTGGATAAATTTGTAAGATAAGAAATGGAATTATATAAATTAAATATAATTTCTATATTATATCATGATTGCTTTTTTACCAAAAGATTATAAACATGTTACATGTTTAAAACCAAAATTGAAGTGTTATATTCTCTCACCTCCTAGATTGGTGTAAATGATCCCATAGATGATAAGAAAAGTTAAAAACAAAACACAAAAGCTTCAAAATGGTGAATCAAAACATGTCTTCAAGAAAATCAGAAAAAAAAAGAGCAAAACGGAGAAGGAGAATAAAGTACAAACAAAAGTACGTGTTGCTCGAGTAGCAGTAAAATAAGAAAGAAGAACTCTCATCTCCACTACACAAACCTATTTCGACTCAAACGAAAATGAGATAAGCAAATTATCTCACAAAGAACTTTTTTTTTATGAATTATTATTAGCTTTTAAAAAACTAAAGATAAATCTTTTTCCAGTAAAAAGGAGTCCATGATTTTAAAGTTAAGGAATTGAATCTCTCAAGCATGACATAGCTAATTTGGTTAAAAAATTAGAATCTTGTTAATTATTTGAAAATCCAATAAAATATTTATTGTAATAGATTTGAACATGTAGCTTATGTACTTTCCTTTAGGAGATCAATGAACACTAAAATTTTATCATAAACTATTTTGATTCCTAAAGGCAAAATATTATACCCATCGCCAACTACACATTTATACACATCTTTAATTATCAATAACAGAGGACTCATATTTGTTTGGATACTAAAATTAAGGCATGTATGTGTTGTGGGTATCTTCATGGAGAGATTGGTGAAGACATGCCGACAATGAAGCATAGACGCATCAAAATATCATATCTAAATGTCGAACATAGACACACTTAAAACTATTTCAGAGGCATTTCAAGCCCAAATCAGGGTGACTCATGACCGAACATAAGGAAAGTGCAAGTACACATATTCTAGAATGAGAGCTCACTTGCTTATGCAATCCAAGGGTAGCATTCGATTTTTCCCAACATAACTTGAAGAATCTCAAAAATTAAAAGCAGCAGTTGAGCAAAGAAGAATGTCTTATTTAGAATTTTAAATGTAATAACTCATTCAAGCATTTGTTTTTTAATTTGCTTTCAATTTTAAATCGTATCTTTTTGTAGAGAGAACATTTAGAGGGAGATTAGTAAGTTCTTGATATCACCTAAAAATCATTGTGAACTCTTTTTATGATGCTAAAAGAAGGAAAATTATTATATTTGTATATATCATAAGTGATGGTAGGAAAATGCATGACAATAAAAGCAGAATTCAAAATTCTTATATTAAAATTAATGCATGCATAATAAAAGAAAGATTAATTTTATAGTGTCATTATTTTTATAAATAGGTTTGTCGTCATCAAATAGGATGAAATTATTGACCTCATGAGCCTAGGTGGCTCATATCTAGCTCACTATTGATTTGATGATAACAAATATTATATGAAGTTACCTGATAGTTTGCGAAGCACTTATACAAATTACTAAATTAGTAGCAACTATAGTAGTGATGATGATGATGATGATGATGATGTTCACTTGGAAATGGACTCAAGAGGAGCATTCAATAAAACTTGAGTACAAAGGTTTATCCAAAGTTGTCTTAGTCTAGTGTGGATCTAGATTTCATCATATTTGATTAAGTAGACTTCCATCAATGGCTTCAAAGATGATGAACATAATTATTGTTAATTTATACTTTGGATAAAATTGATTTAACTTATGTTTCTATATAATTCTAGATTTATCAATGATTTTTGAGAAATTATTTAGATTTATTTTCAATTTATCAAATTTATTGGTATCCATTATTTACATGTATTATAATATTTAATAATCACCTGTTGAAATTTTATTTCATGAAATTTATTAGCAATATTATAAGAAAGTATATGCAGCATAAGTTTCATAACTATATCATGAAATTTAACATTTGCATCCTATAATGCATAAATATTTTAATTAAATATAAATAACTTCTTTCTTATGAATTTTTTATTAGGTTTAATTTTTTTCGTTTTTGCTTTAATTTTTTTATGGTATCTTACCAACATAATTATGCTTCTATGTATAAAAACTTTTTTTTGGAGCTCATTTAATATATTTAAAAATTCAAGATACTAATGCACAATCAGGATTAATGAAACAACTGTTATCATTAATGAATTTGGGGAATTATTACCATTTCATTGATTTATTGAGTTGTTTGCAAATGGTTTCATATATTATATAATTTTCAAAATTATTATCTGTTTTCCCAAACTTAAATCATATCATATGATTGAGAGATCGTACACATGATCATACCAAAAAATAACCAATAACTAGTTTTTGCAGTTGTTCGAGAGTGCCGCAATATTTTTTAGTAGGTTTTTAAACTACTTTCTAGAGCTTTCCTTTGGCATTCATGAGATTATAAATAAAGAATTAAGAGTTTTTAAACTGCTTTCTAGAGCTTTCCTTTGGCATTCATGAGGTTATAAATAAAGAACAAAATGATATGAAAATATGATGCAAAGAATATGAATTCAAAGTGTGCTCAAGGGTTTAACTTATTTTTAAAAGAAATGCAAAGAACATGAAGTCCTTCTTCAATCAAAACTTCTACGAGCATTGTTTTGTTGATCTCTCTCTCAACAGGATAATTTAGTCAAGTGATTTTACTTTGTAAATTTCAATCTTGTATTTGTAGAGATTATAGTTTAAGTTATTTGGTGATAATCCTAACCACCACCAAAGTATTGGAACACTTTGGTGGAAGGTTAATTGCATTGGAGAGTTGGGTAGCCTAGCACATAAAGGATAAATATTTGCCTTGGATTCACTCGTAAGGAGAGTTGTGCAAGTTATGAAGGTTTCTCCATCAATTCATTGAGTGAAAGATTGTAGTGGTAAGTTCGAATGGTGAAATTTTAAGCAAGGGAAAGCTTAGGTGTGGACATAGGCCAATTAGATGCTGAATCATGCAAAACTACTTTTTATTATGGCACATTTATTTAAATATCTTTTATGCTTGAATATTCTTATGGTGATAATTGAAATACATTATCTCATATCATTTTGGATAGTAGATATCATTATCACTTGTTTTATATTAATTGCTCTCACATAGCCGTGAATTTATTTATATTACCATCATATCATTTGGACACTTCTGTGCCTTTTATGGTTGATGTGCTTATGTAAGTTAGCGTAGTTGAATAGATCATAACAACTATGCTTACTAGCTATATGCTCACAAATGTAGTTTAATCATCAACGCAACAATATTGCAGATTTGTATAGTTGCACTTTTAGGTTATTTTACATGATAATAAGCTTGTACGGTATCTAATTGAGTGTAACATTATCTATTTTACGCTTAACATGAATCATTCACTATGTAGCTTATCAAATCTTGTAAGGTTCTCACCTACACTCTTATACATTATTGTGGTGCATTTAACATATAGTTGATTATTGAAGTACTAGCTTTCTTGTGTTTGATTGTGAGGGTTTACGCTTGACGAATTTTGAAATAAGTTCAAAAGTGCTCATTCACGTGAAAAAAAAAAAGGAGATAATGATTCAACAAGTAATTGCTTTCAAGATACCAATTTAGTGATACAAGGAATCCAAATCACAATTATGATACTAATTTGATGCAATAGACTTAAAAGGTAAACCCTAAAAGGTAATAGAGATAATAGAAATGACAAAAATATATATAAAAGTACAGAAATGACCAGTCATATGTCAGAATAAAGAGATAATATCTCCCAAAAGGATTTCAGAACTAATAACTAATCAAAGATCAAACCCCGAAATAGATGAAAAAAAAAAAACCATCACAAAAAGTACTAACAAACTGCTAACAAATTACTAATAAATATAATATCATTGACAGCAATAATGTTAATAAAATAATGAAATATCGAGGATATAAAATAACTCTAACATCTCAGCTTCATCGTAACCCTTTTTATTTTTTAGACCCTCTTCCCCAACCCCCCCTCCCCCACCCCTAAATACATTTTTTGTCATCAAAACCCTTATGCCAACCACTTAGGTGAACTTTAGGCATCCTCATTCCCCACCATTCTAAGTTTGAATACTACGTAAGCATCAGAGCTATTTCGAGCAATCCTTCTATACAACTTTTACTAATGCTACTTATGGTCTACACCCTTTCCTTTATTATCTTTCACATCAATTTGATCTATATCCTACTGTTGCATCTTCTAAAATCTGTTGTATTTACCCAAACAACCTAAATTTAATTTCTACTATTTTATTTGTAGGAACTGCTACTTACAATATTTATTCAATATAAATAAAAAAACCAAAAGAATTTTATATACTTGACATTTTCTTGGAAAGTTATAAAACCAAGCTATGATACTAACAAAGTTAATCAAATCAATTAAACCAATAAAAATATTATTTAATGAATAGAATATCTGATATACACATTGTCATTCACCAATCTAAGGACTGCCAATTAAAAGTTCAAATTTAACTAGAAATTTCATATGAAGGAATTGTATATATTTAGTAGTTATTGCAGGACTTGTGCTTGATATTGATTGACGATATCATAATTGTCTGCCTAGAGTTTTGACTACTGAATGGAAGTCAGTAATACGATCTACACTTTTACATCATTCGTACAGATAGGAAATATAAAGTTTCAAGTAGCAATTTAAAAACAAAATTACATCTGATATAAATATAAAAAAAAACATTATTCGGTGTGATGGTGCAATTAAAGTGTCAGTTGTATCCCAAAATTAAACAAGTAAAAGACCATACTGAGAAAATGGCATTTTATTCATACAACAAATACCAATAAAACAAAGGATTATACTTACTGCAATTGTGCAAGCAACATATCCTGGCTTTTCTCTGTAATCAACTCGTCTAACACAAAGTAGAATGAAGGCTCCAACATACCAGGGAATGGCAGCAAGAAAGAACCCAGAAATGAATCTTGCAAAAGCAGTAATGCGACACAACACCATTAAAAAGTAGGCAAGTTGCCCAAAAGTTAGGAAAACAGTACAACTGTGATTATAGAGGGAAGCAAAATAGAAACATGGTACTATGATATAAAGCATAAGTTTACTTACAAAAGCCATGCAATTCCAATTCCACAGCAGGGAAGACGTGGCTCTCTTAAAGGCCTTCCTTCAGCAACTGCCACGTAGCCTTTTGAAGGAGAGGGAAGATTGGAGAAAGGCAGAAGAGTGAATGAAATCAGAGAATTGGTAGGGAAAAAAAGGCTTCAAAATATATATATATATATTTTCTTTTCATGTTAAAATACGTGCAAGCAAACTAATGTTAAGTTGCACTATCACAAATAAGCAAGTTTGTAGAAGCATACTATGACAGTCACGAAATTATTTTCTGAAATAAAAAACAGCCTCGTTTAGTATGCTTTCAGGTAAAACAGTCTCTCTAGAAAATGCAGATCTAAGATTGTCTCAAAATATTTTTTTTCATGTCAAAATACGTGCAAGCAAACTAATGTTAAGTGCACTATCACAAATAAGCAAGTTTGTAGAAGCATACTATGACAGTCACGAAATTATTTTCTGAAATAAAAAACAGCCTCGTTTAGTATGCTTTCAGGTAAAACAGTCTCTCTAGAAAATGCAGATCTAAGATTGTCTACTACAACCCTGTAAACGCTCACCTAAAGGGAAAGGGCATAAAATAGTATTCCTCCGCTCCTTGATTTGAATTAGTATCCTTATCAATATTCATACTGTTATTCCTTTTCTATACTATGAATAATTAGCATTGTTTA
Source organism: Dendrobium catenatum (assembly GCF_001605985.2). NCBI lineage: Eukaryota > Viridiplantae > Streptophyta > Magnoliopsida > Asparagales > Orchidaceae > Dendrobium > Dendrobium catenatum. The sequence goes on along the minus strand of NW_021320022.1, from coordinate 39,577 downwards.
CCAACATTCATACCCTTACTCCCTTCTTATACCATGAATAAGGATCCATATATGTACTTTAATCAATACAATAATTCTAATTAATTTACATGAGCACATATGCATTAAAATCTAAGAATTACTACAAATTCTATTTGTCATAATTATTCTTAGGATCCTCATAATCCATCTCGTCTTTCATGCTCATCCTTTTGGCTTTAATTCTGACCTTTTGGTTAATTGCATAAATAATTTTACACCCCACCTCCTTCACCCCTTCCCCCTCTTAAAATGAGCATTGGTTGGAAACATCCTTGCATGCGGACCTCAGCTGATTCATGCATAATTTGTAACGCTTGATTCACTGCAAAAGAAATATCATGTTATGGCATCGGAGAGAGATTTTATGGATCCCAAAAAACTTAGAAAGATGCCTAGGTCCTACCTTGGTCTTCCTTCAGCGAATCTTAGCCTTTAATAGTAAGCAATGGGTCTAAGTGAAGGTTTCAATCCTATTTTTGCATTTTTTTTTCTAAGATCTAGCATAATTTTATTGTAATATTTTTTTTAGCTTGTGTTGATTTCTATTGAACTATATTCCAAGAAGATACCTCAACCATCCCATGTTTTTATTTTATTTTTTGTATCATGAATCTTTAAGACTACTCATCATTGAAAAAGAATTTCCAATAGAAACGATATCATCAACACAAAAAAGGATAGCTATTATCATTTCTTCCTTCTTGAAAATGAAAAGGGAATAATTTGATTGCTATTTTAAAATCAAGAACTTTTATTGCTTCTTGAAGACTAAACACTAAATTCTTCCACTTGCAGACATATTTCTTTCGATTGGCTTCATGAAATCAAATTGGTTACTCAATGTAAATGACCTCTTTGAGTTCTCCATCTAGAAAGGCATACTTCACAAGTTATTATAAGGGCAAACCAGGAGAATTGGCAACAGATAAAATAATTCTTCTTACAATAATCTACACCACTATATTAGTACAATATATGAGTGTATCCCTTAGCAATAAGTCTATCTTAGAATCAATCAATAGTCTCAACTCCTTTACGCCTTGTCTTACAAACTCATTTGTATCTTACAACAATTTTAATTACCCAGTCTTTGAGTGATTTCCTATGCCTTTTTTTCTCTTACAGCCTCAATCTCTTCATTCATTGCTTCAAGCCATATTGTTTTGGGAGCTAATTATTCATATGTGATGAGTTCATTTATGCCATCGTGAACAGGGTCACACTATTGGCATTAAGGCTTTCATAATTCATGTAGTTCTTTATAGAATATATGACTCTGACATTATATCTAATACAGGGCTCTTATGATTGTATGTTGATTCCATCACTTTCCGTGATGTCTTAACTCTGTGCTTCGCTTTGGTTGTGTAGAGAGCTTCACCTTCATGTGTTGTCAAAATCTCCAATATGGCTTCAACACGTTCAATAGGATTTGCCATAGATTCTTCTTCAATCATGGATCTTTCACCTCCTTGTGTGGTTGGAGGCATAAGTGGCTTTCACCTTGCATCATTATTTTAGTTTGACTTCTGATTCTGTGATTGTAATAAATAATCTTTTTTTTTTTTTTTTTGTGGATTTGTCCTCTTGTATTAGTATTGCATGGAATCTCCTTCTAAGGATGGGAGATGATTAGAGTCACTAGTATTGGTGTAACACTACTCTTTTGATTATAACATCATTTTTTTTTTCTTCAAATAGAGTTAGTAGGTTCAACAAATTTCAGCAAACATATTACAAAACATAATATGTCTAGATATGCAAGCTTTTTAACTTTGTTTTTAAAACAACAGTGCTCATTGTAGCCTTCTCCATAACTAATGAAAATGCATTTTCTAGATTTAGAATCAATTTTTTTCTCTAATTTTCAGGCATTAGAACATATACATTTGAACCAAAGAGCCGCATCATGCCTCAAGTAAAGAGTTTCAAAAGGAGATGAATATTTGAGAACATGTGAAGGTTATAAATTGACGATTTTCACAATAATATGAAAAGTCTCAGTCCAAAGGTATAAAAAACTCTGATGAAAAACATACTTAATCCAACATCATTGCTATGTTTAACTTTTCACTTAGCAATCAAGTTTTGCTGAGTATAAGGACAAGTTTTTCTTGTGAAATGGCATTTTCAAGGGAAATTTTTTTAATTGTGGATATATATTATCTCCATCCATAAGTGTGTAATATTTTGATTTTTTATTGGAAGTGATTCTTAGTCAATATTTTGAATTTTATTTACAAATCAATTACACTTTGCTTTTCCATTAAAAAAATAAATCCAGGTAAACAGTAAAAAAACCAGCAATGAAAATGGCATAAAACTTCAACCATAAGAGAAAAAATTTAGTGCAGGACCCAAATATCAGTATCCATTAATTCAAGGAGTCTGCTAGATAATTGTTGCAGATAAAAGGGGTAACTAGTTTGCTTCCCAAACATGCATTGATCACAAAAAATTATTTATATTAATGAACATTTTTAAGGTAATGAAAGTAAATTATACAAGCCTTTTTATTGACTCTTCAGAGGCAAGGCCTAAAAGTCAATGGCAAAGCTCAAACTCATAATAAGAGTTAGCTAACTTAATAATAAACAAACAAGGATAATTGATGGAGTTTTCTTCCACAACGTACAGTCTTCCTTTCTTAAGCGTCAATGACTGGCTTTTGTGTATTTGTCCTTTAAAGATCACCACAAATTGTGAGCATGCAATCACAAGCATAATTCTAGTTACTTGGAGTATTGATATCAAGGATCATTTGAAACTAGAAACAAGATAGACATCTTTCAATGTTAGTTTTCCTTTTTGGGTATGAAAAATGAACTTTCTCCAATACGAGTAATGTAATGTGTAGTTCTATCCTCCCTGATTATAGCCCGATTCCATTAATTACATATATATAAGAATAAGATGTATAATTACGTAGGTTAGTGCCAAGGGATTACTAGCATCACAATCAAGGATCCATGCAATCTCAATTGAGCGTGAGAGGGTCATTTCTTGCATCCAAAATGCCAAAACATTAACTTTCTCGTGTTTCCCAAGGTTCTATTCTTATCAGCCCATTTTTTCACAAATCTCAACCATTTTTTTGAATAAGATCAACTATAAAAGCCAACTTATTAGTTATTACATAAGTCAGAGATCTTGCTACAATTTTCTATCTCATGCATTTGTCTTTGACTGACTAGTTGAAGTTCACCTATTAGCTGTATGACATTGTCTTAAAATAATTTTCAATAATTGTCACAAAAACTCTCCAAAACTCTTTAGAAGTATTGATATAAACAATTTGAGTCTCAACTATTTAGAAGAGAGTAGATTTGATTCATCTAATTACTAATTGATCCTAAGAAAAAAACTTTTGAATTTCAGGATTGAAGACAGTGGCTGTACTATCCATTGCTATAGTACCTAATCTATCTGCATTAATCTGAAGTAAACTTGGTAAGAATTATAAGTTTATTTAAGAGTTCATGAATTTCTATTAGTTTAATTTAAGTAGAAAAATTTATAACCGGAAAAGTTTCTAAGAGCATTGCAACGCTGGTTCGGGGAGCACTGTGATGCTAAGCTCTATATTTGGATGAACAAAATTTTAAGTCCTTAAGAGCATTTGGGCACAAGCCCTTACGGTGTTGTCTTCTTTGTTTATAGGAAAGTAGTTGGGAGAGCTAAAACACTACAATGCTAAGGTTTCTATTTATGAGAAATTTCTAAAAACAAATTTTTCTTGGGAGAGCAATGATACTAGAACAATTATGAGATTTTTATATAAATATCTAAAAACATTAACCCAAAGCCCATTTCATTATTGCATTCGCTAGCAATGGAGGGAGAGGAGTTATAGAACAGAAAGAGGAAAGAGAAAAAGAAAATGTTGGGTTTGGAGGCCACGGAGATGGATTTGTTTGTCAGGACAACTAAATAAATTGTTTGTCTCAAGCTAGGCTCCTGTTACCCTACTTTAATTTAGGATAATTTGGGTAAAAGTTAGGGAGATTTATTTTATTTAAATAAGTTTGGAAAACTTTCCACCATTTAACTTTTGGTGTATCGTAGAATAGATGATTATGAGCACCTGCACAGGAAAAATGTAAAGTTTCATAAGTGATTTTAAATATACGATTTTTCATGTGCTTTACTATTTATGTTGATTTTAATAGATAGTGATATATAATGATAAAAGCCCTAAAATAATTTTATAAATATTCTTCATGAATGATTTTCTAATTGTTATTGTTGAGTGTGTGAACATATTTTATCATGTGCTACTTTCATACATTCATGAATTATGCTATATATCTTCATACATGTTGAATATGTCAATGTTTCCATATCCATATGATGAAATGTACATGTCATGTTCATATGCTGGAGGATGTATGGGGAGAAATGAGGTAATACAAGTAGTAGTTGTTTCATGTTTTGTGCAATACAAGTGAGTTAAATGGCCTGCGCAAATAGATGTGAGATGAAAAAGTAGAGTTATACGCAAAAATTGGGTTATAAGGGAAATCAGGCTATATGTAATTTCTCCATCTCTCTTAAACGTATATTAGAAGGATGTCATATACATGTGAATCATGTTTTGCATAATCTCTATGCATGTCATGCATTTCATTCTAACGTTATGTTCAAGTTTAAATAATGTCACACATTTCATTCTAATGTTATGTCCAAGTTTAAATAAAGTTCATTTTGCCACATACAAGTTCAAGAACTAACTATGTTGTTTTGATAAATTGATACTATTGACATGTAACCCTTGCTAATAATTAAGTGTACTGTTGTAATCATGTTATGGATAGAACATCGAATAATTTTCACATCACTTTAATTGAACTATAAAACTTTCTATTTATTTCTTAAGCAGTTTATTTTAATTATGAATATTGAATTCTTTAGTATGTCTTATCTAGCCTACTGAACAAGTGGTTTGCTCACCTTATATGTTTACATGTTATTTCAGGAAATAATAAAGCCCCAGCTGCGTAGAGAAGAAGGTTGATAAGGTTAAAAGTTCAGGTTGTAAGTACATTTTTTAGAACTATTCCTTTGTAATCCAGTCAATTATGTAAAGTTGATATGATAAAATAATTATACTAGATTATTGTACATGACTCTTGACGAAATTTGAATTGTTTATATTTTTGAAATTTGATGTTTTAGTTGACTATGGGTTTTACTTATTGATGATGAGTTAAATAGGAATAAGAACAATTCTTCCAATTAGATATTCGGCGTGACGATGGCTCCTTGAATCGTGTAGTCTTCACAAACTCTTTTGGTAATTTCTTGAATGAGCTTTGGAGGAGCGGTAGGGATCCATTAACATATCACATGAGCTTTTCCAATCAATGAAGGGCTCTGTAAAACTAGTTATAAAGGATAGTTGCTATGGTCAACTTAATTGAGAGACCTCCAATCAAAATGATGGGCTACATGAATGTGCTTGAGGAAGAGTGAAAAGTTATAATGACCTTACTGATTCAAAAAAAAGTTTAAAGAAAAAAAAAATGGAAGTGGAGTTTTGTGAATAATCATTATTTGGGAACCTGGTTCTATACCATATAAATGATATACTCTTAAGGGAGGAGGTGTCAACCTACAGCAGCAGAATGTTGTTGGAACGAAACAAAATAGCAAAAAGTTTTAATGAAATAATATTCTTCTATTCCTTAATTTGAATATTTATTGGCTAGAATCTATATTAATACTAATAGTGCATAGTGAAGAATCACAGTTGGATACTATGAAATCAATAGGCTCATAGAACGAAGGAGGTATCAAGTTGCAGCTCGAGAAATGTTGTTGGAAGTGCAACAACAGAGAAAAATAGGGAGAAACTAAAATTCTTCCATTCCTTAATTTGAATTTGCATTGATTTGAATATGTATTAGTGCCAGCATTCATACCCTTACTCTCTTTTAATAATATGAGTTAGGATTTAAATATGTACATTAATCAAAACATTAAATGTGATGAATATACATAAGAGTATATGCATTAAAATCTAAGAATTATTCCATATTCTATTTAATGAATTTTGATATTCTCGGTATATTTGAAATCTTGTCATTATAGCTCATTCATCTGGTTTTGCTTCTTTCCTTAATTGAATTGCATACTCAATTTTATAAACCCCTCTTAGATCCTACATAAACAAAGAACACGAAGCCCTGTTTATTCCATCTAAACTGAAACTAGCTTATTCGATAATTTAAGGAATGAGAGAAGCCATTTCTTATAATGTTTCAAATTCCATTTTAACAATCCTTGTTAATACTAAATATATATCAACATTTGGGTAGTATAAATAAAAATTAGAAACCATACAACAAAAATATAAAGAAAATGGATTTCTCATCAAGATCGATTAACATAATCCACCAAAAGTGAATTATTTTAGTTAGCAAATTTCCTCTAACTTGAAGAACTAAGAAAAATGCTAAAAATTCTAACATATTTAGCAACAATGAATGTGGGGTGTTCATCAACATAACTATCATATAGGAAATAGAGCATGATCAATAATGAATGATTAAGCCAGTTAATGGGTGGGATTTCAATACCACTATCCGGATTATATGACTCATTTCCAAACCAATCAGATTATTTTTTACATATTCAAAATCAGAGCAGGTTAGACAAACCTGAACAAGTCATCTATGTGAATGCTAGAAATACAAGTGATCACAGTTTTTTAATTGTTTCAAAGGAACTCAAAATCATTACTAATTGCATGTACCAATAATTGATTGCAAACTACCTAGGCTGCAGCTAACAATAACAACATTCATTCCTCTCTTACAAGTTCATCTTTTCTTATCACTGAACAAATTTTCAAAACATCCCTCATCAACGGATATCAAAGTTTCTCTTTTCAACAACTAATGCCTGTGCATATGAAGGAGCGACCAAGCTTCACTATCTTGTTCATAAGAGCGTGCTTCTCTGCATATCTCATGTATTTTCAATACACTGAAAGAATGTAAGAAAAGGAAACCCAAAAGTAAACCCTAAGTCAATTTTGCCACCATAGCTGTAGCTCGAAAAAATAGTTGGGCAATCAGAGTTTAGGAAAGTACTAAAATCATTTAAACCACCAATTCTATTTGAAAAGAAACTTCATGAATTGTAAAGCATAAGAGATCAAAAAAATTAGCGTGCGTGATCGCTTTACCGTGAACAGCTTGGTAACCATGGGGATAATAGGTCGGACCAGGAAACGGGGGATGGCCGGTGACGCCAGTCGGTGGCGCCGACTGGGGGAAACCCATCGCCGGAGGCTGGTGGCTCGGAACCCCGGAAAAAGTTCCATACTGAGGACCAAGCTGGTGTGGCTCATACGGGTGATGAAGGTGTTGTTGGTGGTGGGGATCACCAGCTTCTCCACCTCGGGTTTTCCACTGCTCCTCGCTCATGGCTCTCTCGCACGATCTCTCTCGCTCTCTCTCCCTCCCTGTCGGTCTATTCGTGAGAGACTTCGATGGTTGGACGTCAATGCTTTGAATGCGCTCCGATCTTCTATTAATGGAAACAAATTGCAGCAGCAGCACTCCAGCAATATTTCTTTCACGACGAAGGAAAATTTTAAAAATACTAGACCCTTTAAGCAATATTTTATAATTTTTTAGGCAATTTGGTCTGTTAATAAATTCACACGTCATATAATTCAAAATTTTTTAAGGGATTTTTACATACATATCACTTTATAATATGTGTATTACATATTTAACATCTAATTCTTAAATATTACACTCATACTGCCTATTCTCTATTTTCACAACAAAATTACCACTCCGTTGCTTCGCCGTCTTTTCTCCTCCTCCATCGTCTAGTCTGGATCATCACCTTCTCCTTTATTTTTCTCTCTCATTTCTTTTAAGGAGGATCTGCTTTTAACCAATCGATGGAAATGAGAGAAGCAAGTAAAATGCAAAAGCCGAGGGGAATCAGTGGAGCAGAGAGGAGGGTTTCATCGAAATGGATCTTTTTATTTTGCCTTGCGAGCTTCGGGAGAGGTAACGAAGACCCATGAAGCCATACGGTGAGTTGAAATTTCCCGAGCAAATATCATTGCAGGATCCCACCGACAAAGGAAAAAGGCTTTATTGATGTCAGATCTTTGGATAAGGCAATATCATCACTTGAAATGGAGTTGGCTACGACAAGGAGCTCTCATGAGCTGATGGGTCTGGATGGTTCTCCTACCATTGTAGGATCCCATCGGCATTTAAAAAGATCGTTGTTATTGGGATCAATACTGTATTTAGCAGTAGGAAGAGGCGTGATTCTGTCAGAGAGACTTGGATGCCTCAAGGTTTTGGATTTTTTTTTTTTTTTTTGCATTCTATTTGTAGCTTACATAATTATGCTTGCATTCACATAACTTGAATAGAATTTTGCTACGGTGGAAGAAGAGCAGCTACGGGTAGCTGGAAGAGCAGCTACAGTAAAAGATCTTCTATGAGTAGCTGGAAGAGTAGCTACGGTGCAAAATCTTCTACGGGTAGCTGGAAGAGCAGCTACTGTTTGGAGGAGCAGCTACGGTGGAAGAGCAAATACGAATGGATTCTGGAAAAAAATCGCGATGATACACGCTTGGACAGAGCATCTAACGCAGGAAAAAACTGTTCTCCTCGCGGAAAGAACTGGCGGGAAGGAAGATCAAACAGAGTGAGGTAACGCTGTTAACCGAGTGGTAATTTTGTTGTGAAAATAGAGAATAGGTGGTATGAGTGTAATATTTAAGAATTAGGTGTTAAATATGTAATATATATGTTATAAAGTGGTATGTAGGTAAAAATCCCATTTTTTAATTGATAGTTAAAATTTTTAACATACTAAAAAGAAATACATCTTTAAGTGATATTATAGCATAAGCATAGCAAAAATTATTAAAGATAAAGAAATATAACATCACTAATGACGGAGAACTAAAAAGATTTCCTAACATAGAACATTTTGTATTGCTCTTCATTGTCGATATCATGATAAAATTCTATAGTTTACAAGTTTATGTAATTAGTGAAGAGCATATTATCTTAAGGAAATTTGACTTGGAAGCTTATTTTGTTCATTTCTCCATCCATGGCTATTGGATGATTAGACATGATGATGCTTGAAGTTGGGTTACGTGGGTGCAGACAAAGGCTTGATGTTGTTATTGTTGTTGTGGGGATGGGGGAGACTCGAACTCAAGACCTCTTAATTTGGAGCCAAACTCTGAACCAACAAACCAAATAGAACAGTGTGGTATAAATATTTTGAATCATTAATGTGTCATGTCTTGGTAATGATATTTCACTCATTGGCCCATCAGTTCTAATCTACATTCTTGATGCTTTTCTTTACAATGTAGGGTCATTCCCAGTTAGCTAAGAACTTTACCATATCATTGTAGCTTCTTTACAACTTTAGTGTTTTTGAGAGTAAGGTATTAGATGATATTTCATCACTCATTTTATAATTTATTTATTTTTTTCAATTCATTATTGACATTTAAGAAATTTTATACGCTAACAAGAAATATTTATTGTGTAGGAACATAAAATAATTGGATGTACAACATCATTATGAGATTTCGTGAACTCTACATACACACTAAGCAAAAGCACGACCGTTCGAGCAAAACATGGAGCAAAATTAGTGCCTAAGACATTACACTACTAATTTTGTGATGACGTATCACTACTAAAAATATTTCAATTATTTTGAGATCTTGATTTTTTGTCTTTTTAGAATTAATTACGTAAAGCTTTGACATATTTTGTAATATTTTTATCTCTGTGTATGTGCACATTAGATTTTCATATAAAACTAAGATGTTAAATTTTCTCACTCTATTGCCTCCAATACTCTAGCACCAATAATTTAATTCCAATATCATATATTTATGTCTTTATTCCTTCTTTCCCTTTTTTTTCAGAAATAGTTTAACAACGGTTAAAACAATATGCTTTTTTATAGAGCAACAAAGTAATCAATTTTTGTGATTAAATTAACTATCCTTTGATTTAGTTCTATCTAAAGATAAACTAAATATGCATTTCACAAATAATTAAGCCATTCCCTTCATTCTTTGTGAGAAAAAAAAAATAAGATTCTTGTTATTTCTTCTATTAGAATTTTTTTGTTTATAAATATAAATTATTTGTTTATGCTTATTAGAATGCTTGTTTTAGTTATTCATTTAGTAGCTCATTGAATTAAAGGCTTATTTTTGTAAGCTTAAAAAGTTTCTTATTAATTTGACAATGCTTGGTCATTTAGCTAACAAGCTACTTGATAGCTTTGTTCATGCATAGACTCAATAAGGCTCATTTAGTTAGATAACAAGAGATTCTATAAGATGCATTTGGTTAACTAACTCATTAATTGGCTCAATAGGGATCATTTATTTTATCAAAAGATATGGTTGATAATGGCATGATAATCTTAATATGAACCAAAATTGAGCTAACCTTGAATAATTATTATTTTAAATTAATTGAGCTTGATACAATAACAAAAGCTTGAATCAAGCTCAGGCTTAGCTTGAATAGGATTTTGATAAAGGAGCATGAACTTGAACAAGTTTTTGCTTGGAAGTTGGAATGATTTGGTTCATTTGTAGACCAATTTAAATCAAATGAAAAGAATTTTTTATAATATTATATAAAAAAAATGGATGGTTATCGGTTTCGTTTTCAAAATGGAACAAGGCTGGGTTTTTCAACTTGAGTGCAAATTCCAATATTAAATTTGTAATAATATTATTGTGTTCTAGAATATTGAGGCGAGAAGAGGGTATCATGTTTAAGTTATATATATTATATATATAAATACTATATACTATTTATATAATATTATAATATATATATATATATATTATATATTATATATACTTATATATATATATATAAATAATATATATATATTTATATAAGCACACCATAACAAATAAAGAGAGTCACACGAGACACATGAGTTTTAATGAAAAAGCCCTTGAAAAGGGGAAAATATCTATGAGGCATTGCCTGGTTGAATGATTTCAGTATTGCTTATTTTTTGTTATAGAATGAATCGTTCTTCTTAGTAATTGGGGACGACGGTCTTGATCTAATATATGAAAGTGTACAGCAACCTAAGAGAAGGGAGATTGTTGAAGATTGATGTCTTATAAAAATTAATATTAATGTAAGGCTTTAAAAACTCAATTTCTCCTTCTTTTTAAATAAGTGAAAAAAACTATTTACCCAAGAATAATGAATATAAAATTTTTTTCAAAAATAAAAGAAAAAAATATATTTTTAATTATTCTTTTATTAAATTCTTTCTTAAACAAAATCAAAAGAAAAGCAAATACATCACAAGTTAAAATTATAGATATAATTTAAATTCGCAATGATCTCTCTACTCAACATATAAACCATAACAATAAAATACAAAAAAAAAGAAAAAAAAAAAAATCAAAACTATTGAGAAATGATTTATAAATGGTTGGGGCCAAGCTGGCCTACTTCAACTCTGCCAGTCATCTCCATTGTGTTCAACTACAAGGAAAATCAGCATGATTTCCGGCGGAATTTTACGGTGGCTTTCCGGCGGCCACAATTTCCGGCGGCTTCCCGGCGGCACACATTCCAGGCGGCTTTCCGGCGCGATTTCCGATGGGTTTCTTTTCCACAGGAATTTTTTTTCCGGCGATACACATAGAAAAGCTTGTTCACTTTTTCTCTCCGACGGCTTTTTAGAAAATTTAATGAAAATGAATTAATTTTTAAAACTATTTAAAAATGAATTTAAATAAAATTTATTAAAGCAATTAGATTAATAATGTAATTAATAAGTTTTAAATATTTATTTATTTTTAAATAATTATTTTTTATTTTAAAATTAATTAGTTTCATTTTTTAAAATAATTAAAAACTAAATTGATTTCCCCCAAACTGAGTATAGTTTTAAAATAAAAAAGAATATTGACAATGACCAATTTTCGTATGTTCGTCTTCAGGATTTCCGGTTGTTGCTAGGAAATTTTTTTACCCAACCGACGCTGTTCGATCCTCACCGCGCGCGAGAAAGCGGACTTAGGCAGAGCAAGCGAGGCGCAGGAGCGCTGGCGCCGTGGCCCGGAGACGCTGCCCATTGATCGCTATCGCGCGGGTAATTAGAGCCTGCTCC